>NW_016157193.1:174129-218432 GCF_001687245.7 Rhagoletis zephyria
AAAAAAAGGGCTAGGGGCAATTTCAAATTTTTGTGGCCAAAAAAAGAATTTGGTAGCCAAATTTAGCCACCAAAGGGCTAAAACGGCAACACTGGCAATGAGGCGGGGCACGAGAAGTTTGGCTTGCTCGGCAAACGAGCGAGCGCCGCTGCCCCGCTCGCAGTGACGAGGCGAGTAGCTATCTGCATACTCGCTCGGCTAGGTAAGACGAGTGAGCGACGAGTGAGCGCTCCGATTATGTACGAAAATATGTTAACATATGTATGTATTAGAGTGGTTCAAAAATTTTTTTTTTTGGGAATTTATAAACGCTACCTCAAATTATTGTTAGTTGTGATAAAAAAAAGAGAAGCGTGTTTTTTCATTAAAAAAAAAAAGTTTTCTTAGAGGTCGCGCTGGTCGGTTTTTTTATAAAAACGCTGGTGTTCTCAATTTTTTTATTTTCATGATATGTTATAATGCAGCTAAAAATGTGGTTTTTACATATAATTACTCTGGTATTATTGGGGAACATTCCCTTAATTACACACCCGACTTGGACAATTAGAATGGGCCTAGCTCCCGAAAATATGCTCTCGAAAAGACACTTGCAAAATTAAAACGTTGACGATTTACGCATTGTCATGGGTTGGGACTTGTTACCAGGGGGTTTTTGGGGTTGCTAATTAGGGATCTGAAGTCAGTGCTTCGAAATTCAAAATGGCGGATCCTAAATAGCGGTCCAGTTTTTTTTAAATGATTGGATTTGTTCGAAACACGGCACTCGAGAGTTTTCGTGGTCGCCGATTACGAATATGAAGTCAATTTTTTTTAATTCAAAATGGCGGAGCCAATATGGCGATCAAATTAAAAAAAAGTACTAAAATTAAAACATTGATACTGAACGTTTTAAACATTGTCAAGGGTTAAAACACGTTTCCAGTGGGTTTCTGGGGTTGCTGATTAAGAACATGATGACAGATTTTCAATCTGATCGCCATATTAGATCCGCCATTTTGAATTAAAAAAAATTGACCTCAGATTCGTAATCGGCGACCCCAGAAACTCTCGAGTGCCGGGTTTCGAACAGATCCAATCATTTTTTTTTAATGGACCGCCATTTTGAATTTCGAAAAACTGACTTCAGATTCCTAATTAGCAACCCCAGAAACCCCCTGGTAACAAGTTCCAATCCATGACAATGCGTAAATCGTTCAGAATCAGCGTTTTAATTTTACTAGTGTCTTTTCGAGAGCATATTTTCGGGAACTAGGCCCATTCTAATTGTCCAAGACAAGTGTGTAATTAAGGGAAAGTTCCCCAATAATACCAGAGTAATTATATGTAGAAACCACTTTTTTAGCTGCATTTTAACATATCAAGAAAATAAAAAAATTGAGAACGCAGCGTTTCCATAAAAAACCGACCTCTAAGAAAACTTTTTTTTTCAAAATAAAGAAATACGTGTCTCTTTTTTTATCACAAATAACAATATTATGATGTAGCGTTTATGAATTTCCAAAAAGAGTGTTTTTGTGAACCACTCTAGTATGTATGTTAATACACTGCCGGAGCGAAGTATTAGCACAGCAAATTTTTCACAATATTTGCAACAATTTTCATTCTGATATTTTTCCGCTAATTTCATATAAAAATATAGTTCATTCTACAACAAAAACCACAAAAATAAAATAACCTAACCTAACCTAAACCTAAACTTTGTGCAAAACTCGCGAAAATTCAGCAAATTTTCTTGAAAATTTTCAACTTTTTAATTTGATTTTTTTGTATGCAGATTTGTAGCCCAATCAATTTTATTATAATAAAGTGCAAGTTTTAAGTAGCTAGGCATTGCCGTTGATTTTTGGCAATTTTTTTTTACGCAGTCTCTTCCATACAAAAATTTTTTTTCGAAAATACTTTATATGGAAAAAATGCAAAACACCTTCAACAAAAAAAAGTTCTCAAAAATCAACGCGATTTTTGACTAACTCCGAACTTGCATTTTATTACTGGAATTTAATGGGCTGCAAAACTGCATACTCAAAAAATTTCAAAAAATTTTATTAAAAAATTGAAAATTTTTATGAAAATTTGCTGAATTTCCGCGAGTTTTGCACGAAGTTCAGGAATTATATTTTTATGTTTTTTGTTGTTGAATGAACCATATTTTGATACAAAATTGGCGGAAAAATATTAGAATAAAAATTGTTGCATATATTGCGAAAAATTTGCTGTGCCAATACTTTGTTCCGGCAGTGTACATATTCATAGAAATAGATATGTGAATATTACATTAGGGCAGCATTTAAATCAACAATTCAAGTTTATTTACATACAAAAGCATAAATTATTTAATACAATATTTTTAGGAGTTATATATGTACATACATAACATGCATATTTATATATGTACGTATGTATGTACATATGCATGTATTTTGTCTTTACAGAGAAAATAAGTAAAAAGGATAGGAAATCGTTTGTGCTGCAGAAACAAAAACAACTAAGCACTTTTCAACACCCCAGAATAGTTTGCTATTTACGTGTGGCAGTTATGCTGTATACCTGAAAGAAATATATGTACATAATCCTTTGTGAACAAATTTATTTGTGGCCTGTTGTTCAAGGACATATGTATGTATGTATATGTAGACATCAGAAAATTTGCGTTAACAAAGAATAGAGGCCGGCTAACATACAACTTTGGCGTTGCGTTGGCGTTGAATTTCAATGCAGCCGTCAGCAAAGCCAAAATTTGGAAACTCGTAAGGCCAACACCAAGCAGAAAGTCGCGTGCGTCGGCCGTCAGCTGTTGCAAATAAATAAAATTATCTGAAATGTTTTTTCCTTTTAATCAAATGAGGGCAAGAAATATAATTTTTCATGCAATTATTGATATTAAATATTAATTTATCTTCTATTAATATGTTAATTTAGTGGCCAAAGCATTCTCTGCCAAGCTTCATTGTAGAAGGCATACTTTTACTTTATTATAATTATACTAAAATGTAATGTGCTATAAAAAGACCAAGCATTGCTTTATAAATTTGATTAAAAAGATTAAAATTTTCATAAAACTTTGTTGAAATATTCAAATTTTTAACACAGTATTAAACTTTCTCCAATAAATCCAATACATTTTTTCTGACCAAACAATCCGTTTGCCTTTCTTATCTGCTTGCCTCATTTGCCTCGCTCATTTACTCACCTCATTCGTCTGCTGCTGCAAATGAGGGCCTCATTTGCTTACTCGCTCACTGGCTGCTCAACGCGTGCGCCCGTACTTAACGAGTGTTCGTTTGCAACCAGTGATCGGACTTCTACCACATTGTGGTAGATCTGCCACTTTTTTGAGCATCTACCGCACAAGGTCTGAAATCAACCACATATTCGCGTTTTTGAGTAGTTTTATTTTTACTCGATATAATTTTTTTAATTTTAACAGCAAAAATTGTCCAACACTAAGCACTAACAACACGCAGAATGGGAGGATAAAATAAACATTAAAGTAGTAAATTTGCTCTATATTCAATTTTTCGACAGGAAACATGGTTTTATTGTGTTAAATTGCAAAATGTATGATTTATAAAAAAGAATTAATAGCGAAAATGTTAAAAAACGGCGATTTTTGTGAAAGTATTAGAAAATTTCAGTGCATCTAAAGTTTCTATAGCGTTGTTTACTTTTACTTGAGAATTGAGTAGCGGTTTCTGGAACGTGCCACATTTGTCCGCTACATCGTGATGTGATAAAAAGAAAAGCGGCCAGCACCAGTAAGGTTGCAGAAATCTTTCATAATATGTTCGAAAAATATCTTGATATGGAAGAACTGCTTTTTACACTGTCAAGGAAAAAAATGCCAAAGCTCAACGCAATTTTTCTTGCACTTTATTAAACTAAAATTACATTTTTTTAGAGTATAATTAAAAAGTTTGCCATTTAGGTGAAACCTTGCAGATTTTTTTAAATTTTTGTACAAAGTTTGATCCAAAACCTGAGATTAACCATATTTTTTCCAGATTCTACCACACAATTTTTTTTTTTCAAGTCCGATCACTGTTTGCAACCAGCCTCGCCTGTTGCTCGTGAGTTGCGCAAGCTCAGAGCAAACTAACGAGCGAGCAAGGGGATAAAATGAGGCAAATCCGAACCCTGGTTTCGATACTTTTTCTTTGATCGAATCGGAGCCCAGTAAGAACCATGTGTGTTAACTAATGCGTTATATACGCCTAGTACTACAAACATCATTTTACATAGGGCTCCTGAATAAATCTAACGCATAATCGTTTCACGTGTGAGCAGTTTTCTGCTTCTATTACATGGAATTCGCTATTATATTATCCTATATGTAGTTGTCTCTTTTCAATCAAATATTATTATGCGATTAATAACGGGTTATATAAAGAATGGTATATGGATATCGCTAATATGCAAATGTGTTGGTTGTTATTTACAATTTTGTAAGTGTATTGGAGAATGCGTTAGGTTGGTTCTGCTGGGAAGTATCAAATATTTGTACTTGTGCGTGCTAGTATCGAAACGTTCCTACAGAGGCAACAATAGCAACAAATTATATATTTTTGAAATCTAGAAGTGAAGACGAACCGATTGGTACCAAATTTACTATGTTCAGATCGAAGGCTTTTTCGGTATTTATCCAAGCCTTTTATTTTTATCGGAAAAAATAAATGTCACATTTAACCGTTTATATTGGACTTTTTTCAAAAAGTTAGGAAATGAAAGGAATGGAGGATTTAGGTAGAGAATGTCCTGAGGATTTCAAGAATTAAAAAAAAATCTTGTCTACAACAATATTTTGTTCTTGACTTCTTTATTTTTGAGAAAATGTGGTAACTGTTATTTTGAGTCCCTGCTTTTAAGTATGGGTCTATGTGTTTTAAAACTTTTGTTCTTTGGGAGAGATCTTGAAGTCATAGTATCAAAAACCAAATATGATAGAACTAAATATACATATATTTTATTCATAGAATCAATTCGTCATTGTTGTCAATTTATTTTTAGAATGTCCGCTTAGGAATTTATTGCGACCACTGTAATGGACATGTAATAACACCAGTTCAAATGGAATGTACTAAATGTGGAAAAAATTTTAACAATCTGCAGTTAAAATATCGAACGCAGATGACGATCTTGGAGAACGCAATAAGAAGTTTAATGTATCCGGAAAGTATGTATACATTTTTAAAAATTTAATAGCTCATAGCCCGATGAAGCGAATAAAGGTGGCGCATTCCGCAAACAGCTACTTTGGTTTAGCCGATTTTGACAAAGTAATCATTATTTTTAATCGAGCTTTGAGCGAAAAAATAAAACTCAAATATTAATTATTTTAAATCTTTATTGATTAAACTCGAAAAGTAAATTATAATAATAATAATAATAATAGAATGGCGCTTACACATATGTTAGTGTTTGGCCGAGCTTCTCCTCCGACTTGTGGCTCGCGACTTGATGTTGTCACACAAAGCGGAAGGACCTAGAGTTTTACGCTGACTCCGAACGGTAATGGTATTTTTATGAGAAGCTGTTTTTCATGGCAGAAATACACTCGGAAGTTTGCCATTGCCTGCCGAGGGACGACCGCTGTTAAGAAAACCCAGGTGCTGATGAGTGGAAACGCGCACTGCTTACCACTACATCACAGCGGCCGACAGCGAAAAGTAAAACTCAATGTAAATTACAGTAGGACGTACGCATACAAATATGTACTTGAGTACTTATATTAAAATTATTTTACTACGATTACAACTTGTTAATTTTTTTGGTTAAAATTAAAAAAAAACAATGATTTTCTGTCCCTGATATTTACTCGAAGTTTACTCAAACAGACGCCAGATTCGGATTCAGCCGGTCGAAATACATGTAGCTATGTAGGAGGGTCTGGTTATAAGTACATATCACTTTTTTTTCGTGCCGGTGCACTCGAAAAAGTGGTCGGTGTATTTAACCTGACCCAACTACCGACATGTACATATTTCGAATTGCTGAATATGAATGTAAGGCCCTTTTGACTCGCATACCTCCAACAGCACACACCACTTCTTTTTTTGTGTGCCGGTGTAATTGACTACTCTGACATTTTCTTTTATCCTCCTATTCGGCGTCGCTTACTTTTAATTCACCACTGTCATCGTAATCTTTTGTTCTATCATTCTTGAGCTCATAGCGAAACTTAACAGGTCTATAGTCTCAATTTTTATTTCGAAAGAATACACGTACGTACATACAGTAAGTCACGTAATTGATCAAATGACGGATTTTTCTTGATAAAATTTTTACGATATTTAAAAAAAAAACCCTATTTTATACCATAACTAAAACCATGTAAATCAAAATTTCAAACTTGTACATAATTTAGGAAAATCCAACAAATTTTCAACTTTTTAACCATAATGTTTAGATCTTTTTTTTTGTGATTTAATATCCCAATTAATTTTATTTAGTACAATAAAGTGCAAGTTGCAAGTAGCTCATACTTACCGTTGATTTTTTGAAATTTTGGTCTTGGAAAATTTTTCCACATCACGCATATGGGAAAATCTAAAAACAGGTAACCTTTGTGTTATTTACCTTTATTTTCATTGTTGTAAACTATATCAAGCTGGTTGCTTATAAGTATAGTTCATACAAGTATAGTTAGTGTTACCACTTTTCTAAAAACTCATTTACGTACACAAAAGATTGTAGCAACACAAAATTTTAAAGAAAAATTTTGGAAACGATTTTATTGCTGTTTATTAGTCGATATCCAAACACATTTTTGACGTAAAAACTTCAGCATATTTATTTGCGAATTAAGAAATATTTAAGTACATACATACATTCAAAGGTGAAATAATGCAATTGCTGCTAAATTACAAAAGTCTCGGCCTATGTAATCAATTCATTGATCTTGAGTAGTTTTCCTGAACGCGTATGTTCCATCTGATGCAATTTTTTCAGCATTTGAGGCTGCTTCTTTACGAATTCGAAAAATTCCGTACAAGTCATTTTAATGTTGTACCGAACAAACAAAAGATCTCGCAATGTCTCGATATTCAGTTGTGATTTCTCATCGCTCCAAATCTGATTGATCAAAGAAAATACGCGTTCAATACGCCCACTTTTAACGAGTCTACGATACGAATGAGTTTAATATACAAAGACTCAAATGAGTTAGTTGAATGAATTGATTCCCTAAAGTGAGTTGGAGTCATTGAGTCAACTCCTATAAATTTGCTGAGTTACCCACCGATAACGGACACAAGAAAAACACAAATAAAGTATTCAGCAGACAGCGTGTGTTGGGGATTTTATTGTCATTTTGACGATTTTGTAATGAGCTTCGGTACACGGTACATGGCTACAAATTTACGTACTGTACGTGTCATTTACGTACAATTGGTCACACTACGTACACTTGAAGCCTCGTGTAATCAATTTGTTGCATAACTTTTGAGTTGTAGAGGTTCTAATGCAAAAAAATATTAAAAACAGGTGCTTTTTTATGTAGGTAATTTTTTAGAAGGGAAAAATTAATTATGACATAACTTTTGAAGCGCACCATATACTGGTTTGAAATTTTATCGGCAATTAGTATTTATGTGTACACTTCATTTGTAGTAGGTAACTAAAGTGTGCCCTAAAAATTAACTAAATTGTCAGTAAATCAAAGTTTGTAACTCTACTTTTCACAATTTTCAAAATTTTTGGTTTATCGCG
This sequence comes from Rhagoletis zephyria, assembly GCF_001687245.7. Lineage (NCBI taxonomy): Eukaryota > Metazoa > Arthropoda > Insecta > Diptera > Tephritidae > Rhagoletis > Rhagoletis zephyria. The sequence continues at coordinate 181,834 of NW_016157193.1, forward strand.
TATAGTTTTTGGGGCATTTCATTCTAAAAACCTTTTAAGTATGTATTGTATTCTACAAACAATTACGAATAATTGAATACCTTAGGAAGAGGTGTGCTCTCAGAATAAACCAGCTTTTACAGCCTTATTCTGTATCACGAACGAATCGTCTGCAGAGGAATGCTTCAAAAATTAGTCCGGCGGCATCATTTTAGCCGGTTTAAACGCAACCGAGACCATTGCAACGTATGTATGAGAAGCAAGACAAAGACTACCGATAGAATTTAAAATCGCAGTCTGAGAGCTTGTCGTCTGCAGACGAATCGTTCGTTTTGCCTATCGTTCGTGATACAGAATAAGGCCCTTAAAGATAAAATATTCTAAAAACATCTTAATTGAAGGCACTAATCGCAAACGTCAAGCTGTGAGGTTGTACTTTATTGTGCTCGGAATATGGCTTTCTACTTGCTAAGTTTATTGTGCTAATTCTGAGTTAAAAGTAGTGATAAAAAGTGCTTATGAGCATCATAGTGTGAAATAATTGAAGCTAAGTGAAAGTTATTGTGTTTTATATTTAACTAAATTTAATTAAATCTCAGTAGCATACATTCTAATCTTGCCGAATCATTTGTTGCTATCATTGTTGTTGTATCCTTTGTAGTTAACTGAATTCATTTTGTTTTTGCACATTTGTTCTACTCTTTTTGTTTACTTCTTCTAGTAATTCTTGTCACAGCAGTTTGCGTTGCGTTTATTAAATGTCATAATTACAGTGATACTCACACTGTTCGCTACATTTATTTAAAGCTTTTTACATCAGCTCCTTAATTGTTATAATTTATTTTGTTTGTCTTTTATTAACGAGTGTTATTACATAAATCTATCAATATGAAGTGCGATCTTGATACTTGCCAAATTAAAAGCGATTCTGAACGCTACTTAGAAGTTGATCTTTTCAAGCTATTTAGGCAAACCAGAAATGGCTTTACAGAAATAGGAAGAGGATTGTCGGTACTGACAGAAAATTTAAGCATTATGAAAATATGTTTAAATCATTCAAATGCTTAGATACCTTGCAATCTGTTAAGGATATCCGTGTGCCTAAACGTAAGCGACTTTATAGTCCATCTAAGGAAATTATTGCCGTTGCACATTATTATTATTATTATTATTAATTAATTTGTTTCAGTAGTACAGAGTAAGACTTATGTCTTTTAATAGTACTTCAACTATATATATATATATTATGTTTTACAATACTTATTTTACTATGCAAGTTTCTAAAATTTAAATTTTTACAAGTTTTCTCAAACAACAAATTTTATTAAACAACAAAATACAATATATGTAACTTAACAATAACAACGAGTATGGCATAATTAATAGAAAAGAAAAAAAAATATTAGAATAGAACAGAAATAGTGGAGAGAGATAGAGAAAAGTTTAATGCCCTTACACAATGCTATCAGTCATTTTTAAAATAATTGTAGATTTGTGTCCTGTAGTTGAATCTGTTTAACCCACTCTTTACGGTCTCAGGTAATGAGTTCCACATCAGAATAATCTTCCGACTGACTTAATTAATCTATCTTCTCCGTGTTCTCCAGCATCAGAATCCTCAGCCTCATAAGAGCGCGTAACGAAATCTGCTTCGGCTAATAACAAGCTTGAAGTATCCCCCATTGAAGTGGTGGCATCATCTTCAAAGGCTCCACCGCCTTCCCTATCCTCAACTACTAACGCAGTAACTCAACCCCTTCCGCCGGTAGTCCAGTCTGATACAAGCAAACTAGTTGTGGTTCCGCTAAAGAAGTCAATCAAAAATTACAACTGTCGACTAAAGCATCCGAAAATTTAATGTTAAATACGAAAGAAATATTGCTTCTTTTAAAATTGACGTAAATTTAGATAATTTTAATGCGCTGCTTAGTAGTTTTTTTTTTCCCCCCCGGAGCTTTCGTTCGTGAATTCGAATATAGGCCCAAAAAAGTAAAAAACTTAGCTAATATTCCCCGTCATAACACTGAATCAGAAAACTAATTACTAAATCTGCTTTAAGTATTTACAGTCGTGTCTCTATATAGTGAACGCCCGCTATAGTGAACACCTCGATATAGTGAACACCGAAATATTTACACGGATAACTCTAAATAGTGAACAATCGAAAGCCTCTAAATAGTGAACAAAATTTTAAAAGCAAAAGCAAGCTTAAATTGACAAAAAAAAACACCAAAATTAATCGGAAATTAAAACGGGTATTCCCCGAAATTTACCACCTTATGTTTATTATTGGAAAATCTGCTGCTATTTCATGCTACTGTTTATTTATTTCTTGTCGGGTTCCAGCCGCTTGTGAGTGGATGTACGCTGTTTTATGTGTTTTTAAAAGTTTTTGTGTGCTAATAAATTTAGTGTTATCATGCCTGCGAGGAAATTCCTTTCGTGGAAGCAACAATCTGAAATTGTTGAAAAAATCGGAAAAGGAGCTGGTGTTTCATCCTTGGCAAAAACTTATGGTGTAGCTAAATCAACAATTTCAGGAATAAAGAAAAAAAAAAAACGTAATATTATATCCTACCAGGTGATTGGAGAAGGCGTTATACAAGTGGTTTATAGAGCAACGCAAAAAAAAACTGTCCAGTTACTCGGGAAATGCTTAAGGAAAAGGCAATAAAGTTGCACGCTGACCTTAAGGAAGTAGAAGTTAGCTTTCATGCCAGCTCTGGTTGGTTATCTGGATTTAAATCTCGCTTTGGAATCCGATTGTTAAAAGTTTGCGGCGATAAACTATCATCAGATACCCAGGCAATTGATCCCTTTAAGCACAAACTCAAATATTATTTACGAATTAAAGCTTTGCGAGGACCAAATTTACAACGCAGACGAGACCGGTTTGTTTTAGAAAATGCTTCCTGACAGAACGTATGTCAGCCAAACCGAAAAACAGCTCCGGGGAGAAAATCAGAAAAGGCCAGAATTACTTTTTTTGCTTGTACAAATGCCACTGGCCAGCATAAAGTCAAACCGTTAATAATTGGGCGTGCCAAGAAGCCGCGCTCTTTTAAGGCGTATGATATCCCAGTAGACTACCCGAACTCTAAGAGTGCATGGATGACTGCAGACATCTTCAGGGAATGGTTTCACCAATGCTTCATTCCTCAGGTACATGAATAATACATCTAAAATTCCTTACAGTTTTATAGAGTATTTTTTCGTTTTTAATTGTTATTAGGCTCAAAAGTATTTGCTACAAAAGGGTTTACCAACCAAAGCTATCCTATTGCTTGATAAAGCCCCTAGCCATCCGCCAGAAGATGATCTTAAAACTGCTGTTGGCTCAATATTCGATCAGAATGTGATTCGCTTAACTAAGCTTTACTACAAAAAACATCTGCTGTTATTAGCTGTAGGAAAAGATTACATCACACAATTTTTAAAAACTTTAACTTTGAAAGATGCTGTATCATTTTTAATGCTTGCTTGGAATCAGCTGCAGGCAAGTGTAGTAGCGAAATGTTGGAAGCCTTTACTAGAATGTTTCAATGCTACAGAGCGAAATGAAAGCGAGGATGAAGACGATGATGTTCCTTTGAGCTTACTTCGCCAAAAAATATTGCAGGAAAAATATAAACAAGTCCATGATATACAGGATCTGCTGCAAGTTGTAATACCGGAGGTAATTTCTATTGACCCTCTTGACATTCACCTGTTCATTTAGTTTAATTGTTTTAGGAAACCTACGCTAAAAATGATATCGAAAAGTGGAATACAATCGAAGACGACGAACCAATTGATTTAGAGATTTTAGTGATGATGAGCACGGCGAATCACAGATGAGAAATCCTATAAAAGCTACTGAAGCTATTAAAAGCTTCGATAAGGCTATCGCATGGACCGAAGCCAACACTACTGACTATGCTGGCATAATAGTATTGAGAAGTCTACGCGAAAAAGCGGTCCAAAAGTCAATTTCCGAACACATGAAGCAAACATCTATTCGCGAGTTCTTTCAATAAACATTCATATGTACATTTCTATTTTCCTAGGTATAAATTTATTCCAAAGATCTGTTAGACTTACGTACACAAACATGAATTTTGAGCAAATAAAGTAAGTTTTTGAACAAAATAAATCAACCTCAATATAGTGAACAACCTGCATGCTATGAACAGGCCATGCAAAAATTAGTTCACTATATCCAGACACGCCTGTATTACCAAAATGTTAGAGGCTTAAATACTAAATTAACGAACTTATACATTAAAGGACTTGAATGTAATTATAATATTCTTTCTCTTAATGAAACTTGGCTGAAACCTCACATTTTCAATTCAGAGATTCCTCCAAATGATTATCATATCTATAGGCAAGATAGGGAAGACAGAATCGGCGATGGCGTACTCTTCGCTGTAGACTCTTCAATACCATCTGAAGAAGTTAGTCTTCCACACATTGATTCAGTAGAATACAAATGCATTCGTGTACAGGCTGGAAAAGGGTATATTTACTTAGCTCTATGCTATATCCCTCCCCGATCTGACACATTGGTGTATTCACGACTCATCTCTTTACTGAAATCAGTTAATTTACTGACTAAACCCTCTGATTCAATGATTGTGTTGGGTGATTTTAATTTACCAAGCATATCATGGAATATCATTGACAATGATATCCAGTGTTGCCAGAACTTTTCAGGGCGACCGGCTAGATTGGACAAAAAAAACGGCTAAAAACGGCTAAAATGTTTCAACCAGAATTTTTTTTTAAATACATAAACTACAATTAGAAAGACTAGTCAATCCATTGAATTTTTTTTTGGTTAATAAAGATTATTTATACGTAGGTAAGCTGTACACCACTTTATTTTTGTTTAACAAAGGAAACTGTCGTTATACGTAGCTAAGCTTTACATCAGAAGTCATGTTTGTATTACTTAAATATAAAAACAGAGATAAATTACAAAGTTATCGCGTTTTCTTTTCTATTAAACACTTTTGCCTTCTTATAAATATTGGATAATTTTCAGTAGGTTGCTTTTTGTCCCGCAAAATAGCTATATTAGCTGAAAGTCGGAGGGCAATATTTTGAGAAATGAACACGTAAAGCTGTGAAAGCAGAAGGCATTGACATTCATTGTTGTTGCCGACCACTTCACTTTTAACAAGTTTATGACATTTAACTAAAATCATGCCACCAGATTCACTAGCAGAAAATTTTTGTTTCTTAAAAAAGTAGAAAAATTTGAGAATTTGAAGTCAGTGAAGTTGGATGAAAATATTAAGTGTTGCGCGTTTCCAAACTGCCAGAATTCGGTACACCTGAGCAAACGTTCGAATATAAAGTTTTTTGCTTTTCCGAGGTAGGGTACGTAGGTTGATAACAAATTGCTGACGCAAAATATCTTTAAACCTCTGAAAGATGTACCATTTTCCGTGGAACAGGAAAGAGGTCGAGTTAAAATGGTGCCTGCAACTTGTAACAGTACCAATTATTGGATGCTCGGATTTTGATAAAGATGTGGTGCTGCTAAAAATATATATACAAAAATATAAGCACGAAACTATGTATTTGTCACACGAATTATCCACATAAGATGAAAACTACTGCAGTTTTATTTTATAAAATTAAAAAGGTATGTTTGCACCATGTATTGTCTTCCCAGAGAGTTTTGCTCCACATCGAAATTCGTGCTCTTTTATTTTCTAAGTGTAGCGAATAAAACTTCACACTTAAATTTAAGACATTCATAACAAAAATTTTATGCAGAAAATTCCCGCTACGTTCTCCCAAATATATACTGGGACGCAAAATTTAAGCAAGTTTTGCCTATTTTTCTTTAGTTTATTTAATATTTATTATTTTTTATGAATATGTAGCACATTACTTAACAAACAACATATACTACAAACAGATTTCACACTTGGTGTAAAAATTATGAAAATTGTGGAAAATTTCAGCAAAACTTGTAACTTTTTAATCTGCTAAAATGACGCCTACCAGTTTATGTGTATTTGGGTCACTCGCTTAAAACAAAAAACATTGAAATCGGCTCACTATCTGATTGTTTTTCAATTTTACATAACACAGTCCGACATGAAAATTTTCTCAGAGATAAGACTAGCCATTTCTAATAGATTCTGGAGCACTAAATTTGTAAAAATAAAAACTTGTATATTTGAATTTTAATAAAATAAGGCGAAGAGCAAAATCGGCTAAAAACGGCTAATTTTTTTTTGCAAAACGGCTAACAAATCGGCTGCCGGCTAAATCGAATTTTTTCCGGCTGTTTGTTGTCGCAACCGGCTAAATCTAGCCGGAAAACGGCTAAAATGGCAACGCTGATGATATCGTACCTTTCGCATCAGTGCGTGCAACAACGTATCTTTAGAGGAGATGGCTGAACTCTGCCTAACTCAGGTTAATGTACTTCACAATAAGTTTGGTAAAGTACTAAATAAGCGTGATCCACTAGTTTTGCCCGAAGATGTCTACCACCCTGCTATGACGGTATCTTACGAAGTTATAAGTGATGGTCAAAATTGCAGTACCCAAGCATACGAACCAAATATTCGCTTTGATTTTTCGAAAGCCAACTTTAAAAAGCTTAACAAAGAACTGTCTAAATTGTCGTGGCCTGCATATAAAGAAAATATTGAACAAAGCGTTGCACTTTTTAACTTTACATAAATTATTTGAAAAGCATGAAAAGCAAGAACAAACACAGTTATGGTTCACTAAAGAACTGAGAAATTTGAAAAACAGAAAATCACGTTATTTTAGATTACATAAAAAACCCGGTTTACACTCACACTATGTAAAATACTCACTTTGTGTCATAAGTTTTTTGAATTAAACAAAAAGTGTTATAAAGCTTACTTGTGTAAAATCAAACGGCGTATAATATATAACCCCAAATCATTTTATGACTTCTTAAACTCCAAGCGAAATGTACGTGGGCTTCTAACATGTTCGCTCAGTTTTTTTAAATCCAATTATTCCATTGACTCAAAATTANGTGCTGGCTGTGTGATGGTATTTACCATCTGAAATGTGCTGGTTTGACGGGAAGAATTCTGGACGCTATTAATGATGGCAAGGGCCTTCGCTGGTCTTGCGTAAAGTGCAGGTCAACCGAAGTTGATCTTTTCAAGCTATTTAGGCAAACCAGAAATGGCTTTACAGAAATAGGAAGAGGATTGTCGGCACTGACAGAAAATTTAAGCATTATGAAAATATGTTTAAATCATTCAAATGCTTAGATACCTTGCAATCTGTTAAGGATATCCGTGTGCCTAAACGTAAGCGTCTTTATAGTCCATCTAAGGAAATTATTGCCGTTGCACATCAGAATAATCTTCCGACTGACTTAATTAATCTATCTTCTCCGTGTTCTCCAGCATCAGAATCCTCAGCCTCATAAGAGCGCGTAACGAAATCTGCTTCGGATAATAACAAGCCTGAAGTATCCCCCATTGAAGTGGTGGCATCATCTACTACTAACGCAGTAACTCAACCCCTTCCGCCGGTACTCCAGTCTGATACAAGGAAACTAGTTGTGGTTCCGCTAAAGAAGTCAATCAAAAATTACAACAGTCGACTTAAGCATCCGAAAATTTAGTGTTAAATACGAAAGAAATATTGCTTCCTTTAAAATTGACGTCAATTTAGATAATTTTAGTGCGCTGCTTAGTAGTTTTTTTTGGCCCCCCGGAGCTTTCGTTCGTGAATTCGAATATAGGCCCAAAAAAGTAAAAAACTTAGCTAATATTCCCCGTCATAACACTGAATCAGAAAACTAATTACTAAATCTGCTTTAAGTATTTACAGTCGTGTCTCTATATAGTGAACGCCCGCTATAGTGAACACCTCGATATAGTGAACACCGAAATATTTACACGAAGAACTCTAAATAGTGAACAATCGAAAGCCTCTAAATAGTGAACAAAATTTTAAAAGCAACAGCAAGCTTAAATTGACAAAAAAACACCAAAATTAATCGGAAATTAAAACGGGTATTCCCCGAAATTTACCACCTTATGTTTATTATTGGAAAAGCTGCTGCTATTTCATGCTAATGTTTATTTATTTCTTGTCGGTTTCCAGCCGCTTGTGAGTGGATGTGCGCTGTTTTATGTGTTTTTAAAAGTTTTTGTGTGCTAATAAATTTAGTGTTATCATGCCTGCGAGGAAATTCCTTTCGTGGAAGCAACAATCTGAAATTGTTGAAAAAATCGGAAAAGGAGCTGGTGTTTCATCCTTGGCAAAAACTTATGGTGTAGCTAAATCAACAATTTCAGGAATAAAGAAAAAAAAAACGTAATATTATATCCTACCAGGTGATTGGAGAAGGCGTTATACAAGTGGTTTATAGAGCAACGCAAAAAAAAACTGTCCAGTTACTCGGGAAATGCTTAAGGAAAAGGCAATAAAGTTGCACGCTGACCTTAAGGAAGTAGAACTTAGCTTTCATGCCAGCTCTGGTTGGTTATCTGGATTTAAATCTCGCTTTGGAATCCGATTGTTAAAAGTTTGCGGCGATAAACTATCATCAGATACCCAGGCAATTGATCCCTTTAAGCACAAACTCAAATATTATTTACGAATTAAAGCTTTGCGAGGACCAAATTTACAACGCAGACGAGACCGGTTTGTTTTAGAAAATGCTTCCTGACAGAACGTATGTCAGCCAAACCGAAAAACAGCTCCGGGGAGAAAATCAGAAAAGGCCAGAATTACTTTTTTTGCTTGTACAAATGCCACTGGCCAGCATAAAGTCAAACCGTTAATAATTGGGCGTGCCAAGAAGCCGCGCTCTTTTAAGGCGTATGATATCCCAGTAGACTACCCGAACTCTAAGAGTGCATGGATGACTGCAGACATCTTCAGGGAATGGTTTCACCAATGCTTCATTCCTCAGGTACATGAATAATACATCTAAAATTCCTTACAGTTTTATAGAGTATTTTTTCGTTTTTAATTGTTATTAGGCTCAAAAGTATTTGCTACAAAAGGGTTTACCAACCAAAGCTTATCCTATTGCTTGATAACGCCCCTAGCCATCCGCCAGAAGATGATCTTAAAACTGCTGATGGCTCAATATTCGTGGCTTATATGCCTCCAAATGTAACACCTTTGATTCAGCCTATGGATCAGAATGTGATTCGCTTAACTAAGCTGTACTACAAAAAACATCTGCTGTTATTAGCTGTAGGAAAATATTACATCACACAATTTTTAAAAACTTTAACTTTGAAAGATGCTGTATCATTTTTAATGCTTGCTTGGAATCAGCTGCAGGCAAGTGTAGTAGCGAAATGTTGGAAGCCTTTACTAGAATGTTTCAATGCTACAGAGCGAAATGAAAGCGAGGATGAAGACGATGATGTTCCTTTGAGCTTACTTCGCCAAAAAATATTGCAGGAAAAATATAAACAAGTCCATGATATACAGGATCTGCTGCAAGTTGTAATACCGGAGGTAATTTCTATTGACCCTCTTGACATTCACCTGTTCATTTAGTTTAATTGTTTTAGGAAACCTACACTGAAAATTATATCGAAAAGTGGAATACAATCGAAGACGACGAACCAATTGATTTAGAGAAAGATGCCGAGGATACTGCGGAATCTGGTGATGATAAGCAAGGCGAAGCACAGATGAGAAATCCTATAAAAGCTACTGAAGCTATTAAAAGCTTCGATAAGGCTATCGAATGGACCGAAACCAACACTACTGACTATGCTAGCATAATAGTATTGAGAAGTCTACGCGAAAAAGCGGTCCAAAAGTCAATTTCCGAACACATGAAGCAAACATCTATTCGCGAGTTCTTTCAATAAACATTCATATGTACATTTCTATTTTCCTAGGTATAAATTTATTCCAAAGATCTGTTAGACTTACATACACAAACATGAATTTTGAGCAAATAAGGTAAGTTTTTGAACAAAATAAATCAACCTTAATATAGTGAACAACCTGCATGCTATGAACAGGCCATGCAAAAATTAGTTCACTATATCCAGACACGACTGTATTATTAAAATGTAAGAGGCTTAAATACTAAATTAACGAACTTATACATTAAAGGACTTGAATGTAATTATAATATTCTTTCTCTTAATGAAACTTGGCTGAAACCTCACATTTTCAATTCAGNCTTGAATGTAATTATAATATTCTTTCTTTTACTGAAACTTGGCTGAAACCTCACATTTTCAATTCAGAGATTCTTCCAAATGATTAGCATATCTATAGGCAAGATAGGGAGGACAGAATCGGCGATGGCGTACTCTTCGCTGTAGACTCTTCAATACCATCTGAAGAAGTTAGTCTTCCACACATTGATTCAGTAGAATACAAATGCATTCGTGTACAGGCTGGAAAAGGGTCTATTTACTTAGCTCTATGCTATATCCCTCCCCGATCTGACACATTGGTGTATTCACGACTCATCTCTTTACTGAAATCAGTTAATTTACTGACTAAACCCTCTGATTCAATGATTGTGGTGGGTGATTTTAATTTACCAAGCATATCATGGAATATCATTGACAATGATATCGTACCTTTCGCATCAGTGCGTGCAACAACGTATCTTTAGAGGAGATGGCTGAACTCTGCCTAACTCAGGTTAATGTACTTCACAATAAGTTTGGTAAAGTACTAGATCTTGTTTATGTTGATGATACATCTAAGTCCGTTGTAAATAAGCGTGATCCACTAGTTTTGCCCAAAGATGTGTACCACCCTGCTATGGAGGTATCTTACGAAGTTATAAGTGATGGTCAAAATTGCAGTACCCAAGCATACGAACCAAATATTCGCTTTGATTTTTCGAAAGCCAACTTTAAAAAGCTTAACAAAGAACTGTCTAAATTGTCGTGGCCTGCATATAAAGAAAATATTGAACAAGGCGTTGCACTTTTTAACTTTACATAAATTATTTGAAAAGCATGTAAAGCAAGAACAAACACAGTTATGGTTCACTAAAGAACGGAGCAATTTGAAAAACAGAAAATCACCTTATTTTAGATTACATAAAAAACCCGGTTTACACTCACACTATGTAAAATACTCACTTTTGCGTCGATAAGTTTTTTTAATTAAACAAAAGTGTTATAAAGCTTACTTGTGTAAAATCAAACGGCGTATAATATATAACCCCAAATCATTTTATGACTTCGTAAACTCCAAGCGAAATGTACGTGGGCTTCTAAAATGTTTGCTCAGTTTTTTAAATCCAATTATTCCATTAATTCACATGCTACCATTGACTATCCTCTTAAACTATGTCCATATGAATTCAATAAATATTCCAGCAATATATCCCGATGATGTAATAGTTTATCTGAAATCCATAAAGCAGTCCTTCAGTTATGGTCCTGATCAGATCCCTACTTCTAATCTTATAAATTGTTCTGATTATCTATATGAGCCGTTAACAGCGTTATTTAATTTGTCTCTTAAAGAGGGCGTTTTTCCAACTATATGGAAGGAATCGTTTATAACCTCGTTACATAAAAGCGGTAGCAGATCTTCAGTGGAGAACTACCGGGGAATAGCTAAGCTATCTGCAATTCCTAAATTATTTGAAGCAATTATAACAAATCAGTTGGCGCATTCTATCTCTTCTAGCATTTCATATAGTCAACATGGATTTTGCAAGGGCAAGTCAAATTCTACAAATTTACTTGAATTAACATCCTATATCTCAAAAGCATTTAGTGAAAGCAAAACCGTTGATGTTATATATACTGACTTCAGTAAAGCATTTGACAAGGTGTGACACTCGTTGCTCATCTATAAACTTGATCTTCTTGGTCTTCCACCTAATTTTCTACGTTGGATCTCTTCATACCTCTATGATAGATCACAAAGGGTAATGTTTTAAAATACTATCTCTGACGTCATTGATGTTACTTCAGGAATCTCTCAAGGTAGGTACCTAGGGCCGGTTCTGTTTTTGCTTTTTATAAACGATATTTCTACAGATATAAAATTTTCAAAATTGTAATGTATGCAGATGATGTAAAGCTTTACAAATCGTACGTTTCAATTAAAGAAAGGTCTTTGCTACAATCAGACTTAAACAGCATGGCTTACTGGTGTCAAGTAAATCTTATGCCTCTAAATCTTAAGAAATGTAAAGTAATGTGCTTCTCGCGAAGAGCTGTTCATCCCGCTTCTTATACAATAGGTAACCATAACCTGGAACAGGTATACAATTTCGTGGACCTTGGTATCACAATGGATCAATGATAGTCAACAAGGCTAAAGGAGTACTTGCATTTGTGAAACGATGGTCAAAAGAATTTTGTGACCCTTATATCACTAAAACCCTGTTTACAACATTAGTTAGGCCAATTCTGGAATACGGTTCGGTGGTTTGGAATCCAAGGTATCAAATTTACTCAGACAAGATAGAATCAATTTAAAAACAATTCCCGCTTTTTGCTTTAAAAAATTTCCTTTGGGACTCTCAATATAACCTTCAACCTTATACGAGCCGATTAAAACTTATTAATCTTCCTATACTTTCCAGCCGCAGGCAAATGCTTGGTACAATTTTTATAGTTAAATTACTAACAGGCTCAATTTCAAGTCCGCTTCTTCTTGGCGAAGTTTCCTCCCGGGTATCAAGACACTTTTGTCCCCTATTTCTGAAGGCTTGTAAAACTAATTTTGAATTGCACGACCCACTCCGTTGCTTATGCCAGGATTTTAACTCTCATTCCAGCACGTTTGATATATCAGATCCGCTTTTCAGCTTTAAGAAATCGTTACTGTAACTCTCAATAAATGAATCGTTAAAATAAAGACATAAAATCGGCTGATGAATTTAGTTCTGTAGCTGAACAGTTTTAGATCTCGACACTAAACAAACTCCTACTGGTTCCGTAANGACACTTTTGTCCCCTATTTCTGAAGGCTTGTAAAACTAATTTTGAATTGCACGACCCACTCCGTTGCTTATGCCAGGATTTTAACTCTCATTCCAGCACGTTTGATATATCAGATCCGCTTTTCAGCTTTAAGAAATCGTTACTGTAACTCTCAATAAATGAATCGTTAAAATAAAGACATAAAATCGGCTGATGAATTTAGTTCTGTAGCTGAACAGTTTTAGATCTCGACACTAAACAAACTCCTACTTACGGAATGCGGACTGCGCCTCTTGTGCGGATGGGCGGGAATGGAGGGTAAAAACCGTTGGGACTATTATTATTATTATTATTATTTGGAAGATACGTCGAAACGATCTATATCTTTTATAACAACTAGTCCTCATAACGTTACATATACCTGTAAAATGCTTCAAAAACATTTTCTCTAGAAGTGTGTAGAAACCTTGATTTACTGCTTTTAATGAGGCTCCTTCTTGTAGTCGGAATATTTCAAGCGTGGTATCAAGTCAACTTTTTTCGACAAAGCTTCTGATAGTTGCTCCTACTTAACTGGAGCCTTCTAAATTCAATGGCGACCCCAGTTTTAACCGATTGGCTCCACTTTTCGAGATAGCGGTACTTGAAAGTTTGTTTAAATTTTAACTTTTTTATAAAATACTTCCTCAGTTTTGAAGATATTTTACAAAAATTTTGCACACGATTGTATTTTAATATTACCTTCACTATCTCTTAAAATCATCGAAATCGGTTCACTATAACATCTACCTCGCATACAACTGATTGTTCAGAGACGTTGTTTAACGTTACAGCTCCTCCAATTAAAGCAGGTAAAAATTTAGTATAGGTTCACTTTGACATATAGCACGCATACAATTTATTATTCAGATATGAAGTTAGAGTTATAGCGCAAAATACATATCTGAGTAAAAAGCTGTATTGGAGCTATATGTTAAAGTGAACCTATTGCGATAATTTTAAGGAATTATTAAGGTAATATTAAAAACTCGTTATATGCAAAATTTTAGTAAAATAACTTCAAAACTGAGGGAGTTATTTATAAAATACTTAAATTTTAATCAAATTCCCCAGTACCGATATCTCGAAAAACGGAGCCAATCTGATAAAACGGGGGATGCCATTGAATTTCGAACTTCCCAATCAAGTGAGTTCAACTTTCAAAATCTTTTCTCAAAATTTACAATTTGCACAGCGTTGTTTGAACCCTGCTTATTTTTTTGTTTTCTAATTCAGCGATCTAAATATTTATTCCTCGTTTTAACTTATTATAAATTGTATGTGTTATATATAGAAAAAGTTTAAAAGGCCAAAATTTCAAAGAATTACCAAAAATCAACGGTAAGTTGTTCCATCTATGTTCTTCAAACATGCACCTTATTATACTAAAATAAGATGTATGTACTTTAAAACTGCATACCGACAAAAAATCAAATCATAATGGTCACTGTTGGTTGTTTCCAACCAAACTCGGTTGTTTTTCTTTTATTTTTTCCAATTTAGTTAATTGGTAGTTTTTTCTGTTTTTTTTTTTTTGAAATTAGAAATTAGCATTTTTTTTACAAAAAGTAGTATTGTATACCACTCTTTTATTAAAACAAAAATATAATGTAAAAATTAAAATTTGTATGCATCGTTTTTTAAATGCTTAGTTGAAGCGCTCACCAAGGGCTTTTTTGGGAGCAGCAAGGGAGCGCTTCTTTCTAATCTCACACAATGTTAAAATACAATGAAGTGTGAAATAAGGAAGGGAGCGCTTACTGCTGAATATGGAGCGCTCCAATAGAACTAATGGAGCGCTTCTGGCCCCGTTGGGTTGCTACTTCATACATATGTATGAGCGCCTGGTATTGAGAAATAAAAATATCTCATAAAATTGACCACAAGTTTCCTTCAAAAACATGCAGTTGGTTTTAAAAAGCATTGACTGAATATCTAAAGCTGATACGTACTTTTGGTCATAGGTAATGCTTTACCAAATTGTAGCAGTGGTAGAAAATCAGAAGCAAAACGGACTATTTTCTCCTATAAAGATTTTCTTCTAGTGTCAAGTTAGTTTGCATTCAACCAAAATTTACAATCACGATGATTTCGAATGCTTTTGTTACATTCACATTCTATACTGAATGGAACTCTACGATTCAATAACACATTACATTTGTTTTTGTTTCAAAATAATTTAAGCCTCTCAGGAATGCGTTTTTTTTTATACAACCAATCAAAATTTTGCCAAGTGAATGCAGATTCTACTGATTCAATCATTTTACAGCTCTGGTACATATGTACGGATATACAAATCGGCGATGTTTTTTCAAAACCGCCCACCGATCAATTGCAAAAGCGCCTATTTTAGGCACTCAAATTTTTTATTAGAGCGAAAGAACGGGTTTTCTTTGAAGGCATTGCCTTGATAGGTGGTATTTTCTCTAACTATTATTTTACAAATCTGTTGTTTTAGTAACGGTTTCACGATTCTTATGCATAAATCTCGAAGCCTGGAGTTCAGGGTTACCAAATCTCGTTTTTGTCACAATGGCTATTTAGGCGGTTTTGCTACTGGTCGATGGGCAGTTTGCAAAACCATCGACGATATGTATGTATGCTATGCACTTATGTTAGCTTTAAATTTTAACGTTTTCGCAGCTCCCTATGTTTGTCTTCATCTTAAGCAGGGATCACTCGATTTGCACATTTTGACAGGTACAGAGTGGTGTTGTTCGGATGTTCTTTTATTGAGCTGAACTCAAATTTCTAAACAACACCACTCTCACTGCCAAAATGTACAAATCCGTACAAATGTACAACTCGTGTGATCTTCACAAACAGCTTTTTACAACGCTTTTCTCAACTTGCAATGTTGTATGTCCAGACCACCATTTATACTAAAAATGTAGCAAAGCTATTTATGGCAAATTCTAGATATCAATCTAGTCTAGATATGAACCTCGTTGTAGGCATCATATCAAGGAGATACAATTAGAAGACTCTGCCAGAAGAAGTTAAATATTGCGCCTAAATATATGCACTATTTACATACGCCAAAGCGGAAATGGACGACACGCCATTTCTTTAAATGAAATTAACTGCTGCTATATGTATGTATGTACATATGTATGTTTATACTTAATGTGAGCAAATAACATTTTGCTTGCATAGTCTTCTGTTCTCTTTCACTGGAATTTGAATTATTTTAATATCTGTTGCAAAATTTTGTACAGACAAAACTAAAAAGTAGAAAATAAATAAAACTAAATAAAAAACTTTGTAATATACACTTAGGTCTCTTTTTATGCGTTTTTTTGTTTAATGCGGATTTGAATTTATGCGGTTTTTCAAACCATTATTTCGCAGTAGCGATTTTGTTTTTTTGAGAGTTTTTATTAATTTTTTTCAGTATCTAAAAGGCAATGCTTCTGACAAATAATTTGTCTTTGTATTCTTACATAATTCATGTATTTGTTGTAGTATTTTTATTTATTTTTGGTTAAAATACAGATAAAATTTTATTCATTTCATTAATGCTCAGTTTTACATGGAATAATAAGTGTTGAAGTGAAGAAATAAATAGTTTTTTTTTGCTTAACAATGCCTCACTGAATTATTTTATGCGGATTTTTTGAATTTTTTACATGGAGTATCTGAATTTATGCGGTTTTTTGAAAATGCTGGAACGCATCCCCTGTTTTTGTATGAAAGAAAAGAACTTTTTTATGCGATTTTTTTTATGCGGCTTTCTGAGGAAAGCGTGTACCGCATAAAAAGAGACCTAAGTGCATAACGCTTTTATAAATGGAGTAAAAATTAGAAAATAATACTTCTCAGTCCCATAAAATTTGTTTTGATAACTTTTGATTTTGAAATTTTAGCAAAAGTCATTATAAACAATTTATGAGATTGAAAATGAAAAGCGTGGGGCGCATGTAATACACCTTAATTGATATGAAAGTTAATATATGTATGAATGTGGATATATGAATAACGAGCTCTTAAAATTGAGCTGAAATTTGTACTTTCTCTGTAGAAATTTTAGGTCTATGTTATGTAGTTTGACTACTGTTAATTAAATCTAATGCTTTGTTTTGCATGCGCTCCACGTTTTTCGTTTTCAATCTCCTAAATGGTTTATAATGACTTTTGCTAAAAATTAAAATGCTTCACTTTAAGATAGACTTTACATATAAAGAACTTTTCTATATAAAGCAACAAAACAAAATCTTTATAAGAGCTGTTTTCATTATAAAGGTTTGCTCAAGCAGCAGCGGTATGGTACTGCGAGGTATAACTCCGTATGGCATGTTTGCTCATGTATGGATATACATTCGACTGCATCACCAAAAAAAGATGCGGTTTTTCCGCTGGGATTACAAAATCTATTATATTTTAAGACGTCCACCAAAGTATTTCGGAAAAATATTAAGATTTAAGCGGGCTGGAGCGATTTGAAAAAACCTCAAAAATTGGAGTTATTTTTGAATAAAAATAGTTTCGTAAAGAACTTTTTGAAAAAAGTCCCCTCAGATGACAAAACAGATTAGGCTTAAAAAACCTACATAATAATATTGAAAAAACTTTTCAACAGAAGCGTAATAATGAGATTTTTGATGCTGTTTTTGTTACTTTTTTCAAAGATTGATTTACGAAAAACTTAAATAACTGGGCCAAAACTATTCTGATTTAAACTTGTGGGATCTCGATAGAAACTATTTTTATTTATGTGTAAAAAAAAATCATTCGTGTCCCAATTTGTGTTTTTTTTTCAACATATCTTAATTCTACTTGGAATGATGCTCGTTCAACCTACCTTTCTCTTTCATCCTTTGAATAAGTTTATTAGCAAAAATAAATAAAAAGGGTGAGAAAATAATTTTGAAATGACACCTACAAGTCTAAATCGGAAGAGTTTAGGTTCAGCTATTCAAGTTTTTCTTATACCAATCTATGAAAAAAGTAAAAACAGCATCGAAAATCTCATTATTACGATTCCGTTCACAATTTTGTTTTATTATTTTANCAACAAAACAAAATCTTTATAAGAGCTGTTTTCATTATAAAGGTTTGCTCAAGCAGCAGCGGTATGGTACTGCGAGGTATAACTCCGTATGGCATGTTTGCTCATGTATGGATATACATTCGACTGCATCACCAAAAAAAGATGCGGTTTTTCCGCTGGGATTACAAAATCTATTATATTTTAAGACGTCCACCAAAGTATTTCGGAAAAATATTAAGATTTAAGCGGGCTGGAGCGATTTGAAAAAACCTCAAAAATTGGAGTTATTTTTGAATAAAAATAGTTTCGTAAAGAACTTTTTGAAAAAAGTCCCCTCAGATGACAAAACAGATTAGGCTTAAAAAACCTACATAATAATATTGAAAAAACTTTTCAACAGAAGCGTAATAATGAGATTTTTGATGCTGTTTTTGTTACTTTTTTCAAAGATTGATTTACGAAAAACTTAAATAACTGGGCCAAAACTATTCTGATTTAAACTTGTGGGATCTCGATAGAAACTATTTTTATTTATGTGTAAAAAAAAATCATTCGTGTCCCAATTTGTGTTTTTTTTTCAACATATCTTAATTCTACTTGGAATGATGCTCGTTCAACCTACCTTTCTCTTTCATCCTTTGAATAAGTTTATTAGCAAAAATAAATAAAAAGGGTGAGAAAATAATTTTGAAATGACACCTACAAGTCTAAATCGGAAGAGTTTAGGTTCAGCTATTCAAGTTTTTCTTATACCAATCTATGAAAAAAGTAAAAAACAGCATCGAAAATCTCATTATTACGATTCCGTTCACAATTTTGTTTTATTATTTTATTTTAATATTTTTATGTAAATTTTTTAAGCTTAAATCGTTTTGTCATTTGAGGGGAACTTTTCAGAAAACATCTTTACGAAACTAGTTTTATTCATAAAAAACTAAATTTTTGGAGGTGTTTTCAAATCGGCCCAGCTCGCTTAAATCTTAGTATTTTTCCGAAATATTTTGGTAGACGTCTTAAAATATAATAGATTTTATAATTCCAATGGAAAAACAGTACCGTTTTTTTTGTATGGGGAGTGATGCAGTCTTATATACATATATACATTTGTATGTAGTTAACTTACATACATACCCAGTAGAAATTCTATGCATACGACATCGCTGTTGGTGGCATGAGCTTGCTGCTGTGTATACATGTGTGTGTATAAATTTCAAAATAATTTGCCAGAATCTCCACATACCCAACAAACATACAACCTGAATGTAACTATGCACTTAGCTTTAAATTTTAACATTTTTGCATCTCCCTATCAGAGTTGCCGCGCCGTCTCAAGAAAATGTATCACCGACCAAGCAAAAAATGTATCCAAATGTATCCAATTTTCTTTTTTTAGGTATCCATCTCATAATTTGTAAGAAAACAAACCATTTTCAAGATAAGGATATAATTTAACCCATCCTACGGACTTGGAATACATGTATATATTTTTATTTTCCATAAAATCAAAACCTATGAGGTAAGGTGGTCCCATACTAGTTTGGCTTAAATCCGATCTTTGTATCATGAAGAAATTAACGATAATCTTAAATGTTTATTTAAGAATTGAAGTCGGTTTTTTGCTTAAAAATTACTTGCTAAATTAAGAAATGAAAATATGTGATATGAAAGAGATCACTACAGAAGGAGTATATATATATATATTAAGATCTTGCTTAAAGCACCCTTTCTAGCCAATTAAAACAATTGCGCTTATACCTATTTTGGTGACATCTCTTCATATGTTCATTGCTTCGTTCACAAAAAACAAAATGCTTCAATTTCACGGTTTAGTAGTGATTTTTAATACATTTAGAAAACATAATGTTTTCTACCATCTTTAATGGAACTCGATTTTTGAACGAAAAAAATTTATAGAAAATATAAAATTTTGGCCTATTTAGAAAAGTATCCACATTTATACTGATCGGAAAAAATAAGTATCTCGTCTAAAAATGTATCCAATTGGATCTATTTAGAATAAATCAGCTGTTAACCTTGGGATATTTCTATACGAATTTCTGTAGAGCACCTACCGGATGTGTGGTTTGTACTTGATCTGTATGCTTAAACTAAATAACACACCGATTTCTTTCTGATTATGCTCCTCTATTTCGTGACACACTGGGCGCGTTCATATTGTCTTAACCGTATACTGTTTGTCCTAGAAACGCACAGTTGAATAGTTCCGCTCAGTTCAACAGTTGCCAACTTTCCGCCATTTTTTCCATCGTAAAATTTTTTAGCTACCTGAACTCAGTGTGTTTTGCTCAGCCTAAACAGATCATCGAAAAGATTTACACCGCTTATATTAAATTTACTATGCTCATAAATCGAGAGTCAGCCCTTAATAAAAATATTATGTCCTGGTTCTATAAAATAAAGCTAAAAAGTTCAAAATAAATTAATGTAAAAAAATATATTTTTAAAGCAAGCTTTTATTTAACATGTACAATCAAAGGAATAAAATAAAGAAGTGTAACAAAAGATTTTTTAGCAAGAAAATTTTGTCAAAACTGCACTAAAATGAATAAAATAAAATAAGTTAACGTCTCGTTAAAGTTACTAAAAGCCATTTAGTGAAAAGAGTTACTCAAACTCTAATGAAAACTACTAACAATTTGTACTAATTTACTTCGTTTTTAAAAAAGCTTGTCGGCGAATTCAGTGTACATGCATAATTGAATAGGTATGTATATGTATGTATGCAGATATTTAAATGCCGGTTTGCTATTCGAGCGACAAACTTTTTTAAAAACGAAGTAAATTAGTACAAATTGTTAGTGATTTTCATTAGAGTTGGTGTAACTCCTTTTACTAAATGGCTTTTAGTAACTTTAACGAGACCTTAACTTATTTTATTTTATTAATTTTAGTGCAGTTTTGAGAAAATTTTCTTGCTAAAAAATCTTTTGTAACACTACTTTATTTTATTCCTTTGATTGCACATGTTAAATAAAAGCTTGTTTTTAAAAAACATTTGTTTGACATTATTTTATTTGTAATCTAGTTTCGCATTTCATATTTCCAATGTTTATTTCATCAGAAGACCATAAAAACAATAATTATAACAAGCAGATAAAGAAGAAAATTGCGAAAAATCGTAGCAACTGGATTGTTCCAGTTTTGCACCCGATATAAAATTTCGCCATTTGCTTGACTTTTAATAAATTTGGCATAACCAATTTGAATATTTTATCTTTTATGGTCATCTTGGGATACTTTCGCACAATTTTTAAATGAAATCTATTGAAATTGCGTACCGGTTTTCCTCAACGTCATGCCCAAGGTCTTGCATGCGATTGGGTGAATTTTCCATACACTTCCATAAATTTCTGTCGGACTCAAATCTGCAGGTTTACTCCATGATTATAAAAACTTGGGATTTATACCTATTTGGCCCCAGTTCCGGAGAATGTTTCTCATCATCATCCTGTTAAAATTGATAAAACCTGCGAAAGTTATCCTCAGAAATTGCCAAATACTTTGAAAATTTTCATTTATTGTCACTTTTCTTTCTACCATCAATTTTACACAGTTCTTGCTCCCTAAGGTGCATTTACTTCATTAAATATACACATACAAATGTAATAGGTTAAATATTTTGGGGGTTTAGACGTATCCCTGATGCATTTTAATTTCAATTTCGATTTATTCAGTTTATGACATGGTACAACTTACAGACTAGAGCAGAGGTCCCCCTGATGCTCATTTCTAACATATTCCCAAAGCTCATCAAAAAATGTGAGGATCCCAAAACTAAATTCGGAGTGGCAAATATAGTAATAAAATATTATCTTGTGTTCTACTTATTAAAATAATGTGATAACGCACTTGCAAGTTTTAAAAAACAGAGCTCGTAAAGCCATGAAAGAACTATCTCGCTCTGAGGAGTTATATCTTTATGAGCCCAAAATAAACTCCTTACATGTTCGGCTCACTCATGAATTTACATGTGATATATTTGTTAAATAGTTTAATTGTATTGATGCCATCATTTTTCCTTTTATCTTCTTCTTCTTATTTGGCGCTGCAACCGCCTAAGCGATTTTGGCCGAGTCCAAAACAGCACGCCAGTCATTTCTCTTCTGTGCTAACTGACGCCAATTGCAAATGCCACGTGAAGCCTTCTCCACCTGGTCTTTCCAACGCAGAGGAGGCCTTCCTCTTCCTCTGTTACCAGCATCGCGGCCCGCGTTGAATATTTTCAGAGCAGGAGCGTTTCTGTCCATCCGAACGACATGGCCAAGCCAGCGGAGCCGCTGAATTTTAATTCGCTGCACTATGTCTATATCGTTGTAAAGCTCATACAGCTCATCGTTAAATCGTCTGCGATATTCGCCATCATCTTTTTATCGCTCCTAGTTTTAAAGTGATGCGAAAAATATTCGTAAATCGCATTTTTAAAACACAAAACTTGAAACAACAAAACTGCAAAGCTTTTTACGCCAAACTTCAAATTCACAAACTGACGAAAAAGAAAAGACCGAATCTAGATAAATCGATGGTAAACAAACAAGCAAGCAAGAAGCTCAAGCAGTGTTCCACCGTCTTCATCCTCCNAACTTGAAACAACAAAACTGCAAAGCTTTTTACGCCAAACTTCAAATTCACAAACTGACGAAAAAGAAAAGACCGAATCTAGATAAATCGATGGTAAACAAACAAGCAAGCAAGAAGCTCAAGCAGTGTTCCACCGTCTTCATCCTCCTCAAAGCCGGATGGGCAAATGGAGTTGTCATTTACGCCTATCACAGTCAGGTGTTTGTGCCACGTAAAGTGACCAGTCAGCAGTTCCGTCTTCTCAGTGTGAGGAAAAAAACTAGATAGATCTTCCGAGATTGAAGACAATAGGATTTTTGCCAACCTGCATCCACTCGATGGCTCCCAGTCATTGCTGAGCGAAGTATCCACCCAGTTTCTGATGGTGGCTTCGATGGTCCAAGTGGTGAGTGCTATAACTGGTTGCGGATACAGGAATGCCTGGTCTAAGCCTCCTCTAGCCAAAGGGTCAGATATCTCATTTCCAGACGCTCACGAGTTGCCCGGTACCCAGAGTAAAGCAAGCTCGTTATCTTTACCAACATAATTTAGTCGAGACTTGCATTGCCGAACTAGTTTGGAAGTCCTTAGATAGAGGGCTAGCCAATCCCTTAAGTGCAGCTTGGCTGTACCTGTAGACACGTAAACTCCTTCCCCTCCACATATTTTCCACCATGTAGTCTATGGCTTGGGGATTGCAAATACCTCAGCCTTGAAGACCGAAGCATATTCCCCAAGAAAAAAAGTTAAGCTTATCCCCATTAACTTCGAAAAACACTCCAGATCCTGACCCTGAGTCAGTTTTGGAGCCATCAGAGAAGATTCGACAATGTACGAGAGCGGGCTCAGTGCTGGAATTAAACCAGCATTCCCCCTCAGGGAACTCTTACTCTCTAGAATCTCTTCAACAAAGGTAATGGTGGCGTACTATCCTGTAGCATTGAAAATACACAAGTGCTGAAACATCTGCCGCGGGCAATTTCCGCATCACCTCACTCAGTGTTATATCAACATCGGTTTCTTTTTAGTCTTCAGTTGGCCTTTAAGGCTTCCCTACGTATGATGACACAAAGAGACGGTAAGTTCACCAGTGCGTCAAGAGCACTATACACCACAAAAAATAAATTAAAGTTAAACAAATAGGCCATCATGCAACCACTTTGGTTCTTTACTATCGAAAGCAGATGAATTTTTGTGGACCCCCACTTATAACTCGTGGACCCCCATATTTTTTACGCCAACGTAGACCCCAGTCGAGTCTACCGTGGACCCCTGGGGGTCCACTTGGACCACTTTGGGAATCACTAGAGCTACATATACAATTTTCTTACATTAGATATGTATACGCAGATGAAAACTCCCATAAAGGGCAAATTTAAACTAACGATACAGGCTGACTTAAAAACAGATCTTGGTGATGAAAAATCAATATTTAATTTTCTTGAGATTGTAGGTATTATACACAAGCACCTGATCCAATATTCCAACTGTAAACGCTTAATTTTCTCCTTAGAGTTACAATGTCAATTAATAATAAATTTTGGTGGAGTAGTGTGAAGAACTTGTAAATGCCCGCTTCAAAATAATACCAATCCAATGTTTTTTCTTGGTAAAAATGCGTTTCTGACTAAAAATGTTTCTGGTTGTCAAGGCAGGCTTTCGCCTCTTTACCTTTATGCTGCAATAACTTTTTTTCAAAGTCTTACATAATGTCCAGTCACTTGATTTGTGGTGAAAAAGCAGTTATTTTTGATGTGGAACCAAAGTTTATTAGAATTTAAAGACCCTCCAATATGCCTAGCCTGGAAAATCGCATTATTTTGTGGTCTCTTGACATTGCAGACCGGGGTCCGCCCTTTTATCGCTTTTTTTAGATAACCATAAAGCGGACATTTGGCCGATATGATTTCTTTTTTTATAGCATGGACTTTCTGACCGGTTTGCAACAACTGTTAATTTTGTTTGCTTGGTATGTGCACTTAAAGTACTCACAGTAATAATCCCTCGCGCCTTGATTTCAAAATTTCAGGAAATGAGCCAGAACTCCTCTTTGAATTACTTATAAAATTCAGCAATTACTAAGAGGGCGCCAAACTGGAACAATTCAGTTCATTTTTATTTGGTAATTTTTTCTGAGTTTCTATATGCGAATTTTAAAATTTTTATTGTCATACGTTTAATTAAACATCGGTAAGGCGAAGTGCAAATTTGAATTACAGTAAAATTAATAAACTGAAAAAGTACATTACCACAAATTTAACTTTCCGTTCTATTGTTCCAGTTTTGCTCTTCGTTGTATGTATTAAAAGGAGCATATTGTCTAGGCATACATATTGCAATACTTTGTTCCGTAGTCTTTTTCTTATTCAATGTTAAAAAAATAGTTTATTCGAATATGCAGCTTCTGCGGACTATAAAGGTGTTGTATTGAATACAATTGTTAATAAAAAGGAACCGTAGACTTTCAATGATAAATAAATTTTTGTAACGTAAACAATTTAACAATCCAGTGAAAAGAAGCCGAAATATTTAGGAATTCAGCGATTAATTCAAGGATAATCGTAACAATACTTACAGTAACGACATTTTAGCATTCTTTGGCTATTTCCCTTCCGTTTATTTAACGTTCCTTATCTTTTTTATGGACGTATAGCTAGCTCGTTATCTAACAAAAATCATGTTAGTAAAAATTTCAAACTTTTTCTTTAAACATTCTGAGTATGCAGTTTTGTAGCCCATTCAACTTTCTTTTAATAAAGTGCAAATTTTAGGTAACTAGGACTTACTATTGATTTTTGGATTTTTTTTTTGTGGCAGGTGTTACGGATTTTCTCCACACACAAAAAATTTCGAACATACTTTGCTTGGAAGAAAATACGTGAAGAAAAAATTTTCCAAAAATCAACACTTACCTAGCTGGTTCAAACTTGCACTTTTCTATACTAGAATTTAAAAAGCTGCGTACTGAAAAAAAATCTGATTAAACAGTTTGAAATTTTGATGAACATGTGTTAAAATTGCGGCCGATACTAGCCGATGCCAATGCCGATTACGGTCGGACTCTATATTGCAGTTCTCTTGTCAAATGGTCGATTGGGTACTTAATGTGTGTGTTCTGCTATTCGAAGGCGATGAACTTAAAGTGCATCTACTATAACGAATGTATATTAATATTTTCAGAGGATGAGAGGAGATTATACTTGTTGCATACAATAATATATCTTCGTGCAAAGAATAGCTTCGTACCCACAAACGAAACGCGCATTCAAGTGGAGTTGAAATATGCAAGATACCTGGCGTTGAAAAGTGAGTATAATTTGTTAGTATAAAAGACACTTACGTAGATACCGCAATGCAGTGGTCGGCATACAAACACACTCAAACGATTCAATAAAAGGCCCTACACACCAATTTATTTATAGCCCAATCAGTTGACCAACTTAACGAAATTCTCTACAAACGCGCCACCCGGTTGGTCGATTTCGTGTGAGTAAAAATTTTCGAATAGTAAACATGTCCGCAGCACAAGTAAACTTTTAAGTTATGATAAGAATGCTTACCGCCGCCAATTCACAATTATACGCATTCACACTAGCGAAACGAACTTAAAAAACACACGTTAATGTGCATCACACATTGTGTCTACACAAAGAGCAAAAATTTAACCAATCTGTCCCAAAAATAAAAAAATTTTATTTTTCTACATATTGAACAATTTGACGAAGGTTACACTCGGCTTATTTACAACCATCTTCTAGGGATTGGCCTTTACTGAGGCTGTACACGTGCATTTTTTGGCCGTAGCTGTTTGGTAGTTGGCCGACGTCAGCACCGAAAGATAATTGCGCGCGGCCGCCTACCACCATCGCAGAAAATCTACGAAGAGGCAGTTCCGCCATCAACGTCGGGCTATGCGCACACGCCTAAGCCTGCAAATTATCACCTATTATATTATGACCTTTTATCTTATATTAAAGTATTGACTTTGATAAACAACCGTTAGTATAATATGGAAATGGCGTATCTCACATCTTCGCTGAAAAGCAAAAAAAACCATAACTAAGACTGCTTTTACACAGTTCAAGTATTGAATTCAATTCTGCTCGCATGTGGAAGAGAGGGGGTGAGAAGAAAAGGGACGAGTACACATGCGTCTGTACCGTCAAGTCGTTTCTACTTTCTTGTTTTGCTTTTGGCATTTTCGTTGCATCCCATTTAAAGAACCAAAAACTTGAATTCAACAGAATTGAAACGTGTAAAAGCAAATAGAAAACACAAAAGAGAATGAGCAAGAATTGCTTTCGAGTACTTGAATCATGTAAATCGGGTGTAACTAAAATTTTGTATTGCATAAAAAAATGTGGGGATTTATAATTCGCTGAAATTCATAATGATCAATCAAAAAGGGAATTTTGAATTTTTAGTTAGATACGGCTTTTTGTACGCCTTTACCATACTATACTAACGATATGTAGCCCACTAAGCGCTCTATGAGCACATGTGCGTTTCACACGTATACGAAGAGCGGCAGATGAGCAGTGCTTTTAAGGCACCGTCTCCACAGGAAAACACTGATGTCGTGATAACCACGTCACAAAATATATTTCCAATGGAGACCACCTATTTCTCATGCAATATATGCATCGATGAAATTTTTATATGTAATCAAAGTAAGAAGCTGTTCCCTATTGGATTATTTATGATCACGTTTTAGGAATTTCACCAGCAAGTTTTTTAGGATTAAAACGTTTTTAAACACTAAAATAGAGAGAATGTTGTCTGGTGGCGTCATGTGGCAAATGCTTATATCAATACATCAAAGTGCCCACACACGTAAACTTGCAATCATATTGCTTGAAATTATCCTGCCTGTGGAGTTCGGAAGTAACGTTCACAGTCTCACTTAAAGGCCCTACACACGCATTCAATTATCGGCCAACCAGTTGGGCCAACCGTTAGAAGTTGCTTGTATTTTCCATACTCTACTCTACGATATATGGGCATAACTTTAGAACTTTTGATTTTGGTGATGATGCATCCTTTCGTTTGTATATGGTCAAAATCACTATATCTAATAACCGCCTCAGTCGAGAGTTATATATACTACCAGTTACATATACTATGAGTTATATATACTATGGTATTCTGCAACTACTATTCCAAGTGTACGTGAAATCCCCATTTCACCAGCTATTTAAAAAGTTATACACGAACATATTTTGGTTTCGCCATAAGGTTAACATTACAGTCCAAATGTTTCAAACGTTTTTTCTCGAATTCGAGCTTTTTCGTCTTAGCGTTACTGTAGTGCTTTATCTGATCTCAAAAAATACCCGCTCATTGTAATCGCAAAACTAACTAAAACACCAGTGAGTCAAAGTAATCATTAATAGGGAAGAAAAAAATATGCAAATGCCTATTATGACATAAAATACATATTTTGCCGAAAAAGCATAAAAATGCATAAAAAATATTATTTTGGTAATAAGTTACAGATTTTGAATAATTTTAAGTCTTTGAGTATTATAAAAATATTGTACATGAAAACCACGCGACAAAAGATAGCACATCAATATTTTTACCAAGTTTGACCACTTTTCTTTTGCTTTTTTAAGGTTCATTATTTTTATATACAAGTATAGTCCTTTATCTAACAAATACCGTATAAATCTAAATTTCTTTGTACAAAAATTATAAAAAATCCACAAACTCTTCACACCAATTCCAAGAATTTTAATCTTAATAGGTATGCAGTTTTATAGCTTATTAAATTCTAGTATAATAAATTGCAAGTTTGAAGTTGCTGATAAATCGCAACTTTTAGATGGAAAAGAGTGTATAACACCGTCAGGAAAAAAATTTATCAAAAATCAACGCGATTTTTTAGAAACTTTAAACTTGCACTTTATTGTACTAGAATTTAATAAGCTATAAAACTGCATACCAAGAATTATTCAAGAAAATAAAATTGACAACGTCAATCTTTCCTAATTCTTGGAAAAGAGCCAAGATTATACCTATAAAGGAACCGAATGGTGACTACCGTCCGATTGCAATATTACCGTTTCTATCTAAAGTTCTTGAGCGTATCATGCATCGCCAGATAAACACTTTTCTGAATAATAACGCCTAAGTGAACCCATTGCAGTCGGGGTTTAGATCCAGTAGGACTAAACATTGACAAAAGGCGTGTGACTTTTCTTTCTTTACTTGGCAATTCCAAAGCATTTGACTGTAGATCACGAACTTTTAACCTTGAAGCTCAAAAACTTATTTAATTTTTCAACGTCGGCTTTAACTCTTGTGGAAACATATCTGAGTGATCGATTACAAGCAGTATGTGCCGGTAACACTACATATATCCACCTTTATACCTTTAACCTTTTGTCAGCCGCTTTGGTGTAGTGGTAAGCAATGCGCGCTTCCACTCGGCAACGCCTGTTTCAAGCCCTGGTCAAAGCAGAATCGCAAAAAAATGTAGAAAAAAGGTTTTTTCTTAACAGAGGTCGTCCCTTGGCAGGCAATGGCAAACCTCCGAGGGTATTTCTGCCATGAAAAACAGCTTCTCATAAAAATACAATCGCCGTTCGGAGTCGGCGTAAAACTTTAGGTCCCTCCGCTTTGTGTGATAACATCAAGGCGCACGCCACAAAGGAGAAGCTCGGCCAAATACTAACATATGTGTAAGCGCCAATCTATTATTATTACCTTTCACCACCTCAAGTTTCTATACTTGGCCCGCTTTTGTTTGTCTTGTATATTAATGATTTGTTAAGTGTGATTAACTATAATGATGTCCATGTATATGCCGATGATGTTCAATTATATATGTTAGTTGTCCCCTTAACTGCATTGATGTTTGCATCAGCAATTTGAATTCTGACTTGACATTTATAAGCAGGTGGGCTTCTGACAACGGATTAATCCTTAATCGTCATAAATCTCAATGCATCGCTATATATAGGAAATATGTCAAGCTTAACGACTATACAGAGGTCAGACTAATCAATGCTGTGATTAAATAAGTGGACATTGTTAAAAATTTAGGGATTACATTTAGTAGAACTTTGACATGGAGTAACCATATTTTTAGTGCCATAGGCAAAGTATATGGTATGCTCCGAAATTTATGGACTACTCAACACTTTATACCAGTGAAAATTCGACTGCTTCTAGCCAAAACGTATTTGTTACCAACGTTACGTGGTTGTGAGTTATATTCTCATTCTGATAGTGTGTGCCGTAGTAAACTTAATGAGTTGTATAATAATATCGCGAGATAAGTTTACTGTAAAAAGCGTAACGACCATATTTCTGTTTTCGCGAAAAAATTGCATCGGTATCTTTTGACGATTTGCTTAAGTTTAAATGTTAAGTGATATCTCAGAAGATCATTACTACCCAGGAACCCAGATATCTGGAAGATCGACTTCTGTTTTCAAAATCTTGCCGTTCGCTGAACTTAATGAAGTACAGTTGTTTTGTGACTGAACGTTAATACTTTGTGTTCCCTGTCCATCTTTGGAATAATTTTGGAAATTAAGTGTATAAAAGAGAACTTGCGCTTCAGAGGTGAATTACTTCGTTCTTCTTCTTATTGGCGCTGTAACCGCCTAAGCGATTTTGGCCTAATTCAACAAAGCACGCCAGTTGTTTCTTTTCTGTGTCAACTGACGCCAATTGGAAATGCCAAGCGAAGCCAAGTCTTTCTCCACCTGGTCTTTCCATCTCAGTGGGGGCCTCCTTCTTCCTCTGCCACCACCAGCGGGTTGCGAGTTGAATGCTTTCAGAGCTGGAGCGTCGGTGTCCATTCGAACGACATGCCCGAGCCAGCGGAGCCGCTGTATTTTATTTGGACTGAGTAGGCAATTCAGGAGTAAAGTCCTCTCTCGACGTACGGAAACAACACTCTATGACAACATCCGATGAAGCGGCTCTTGGAGTATTCGAGAGGAAGAGTTTGTGGAAGATTTACAGGCCTTTACGCGTTGGCGATCGCGAGTACCGCAGACGATGGAGCTTTGAGCTGTATGAGAATTATTTACTTCGTATTCAAATATTGCTTAATATACTTAAATAATTTCTCATTCTTCCAATTAATTCAAATTAATCCCTACTACTATTACTTCTATTTTCTTTCTTTAATACCTTCTACAACCTCAATCTTTTTACAACTAACTAAAATATTAATTTTATTGTTAAATGTTGAATCTAGGATTTAAATATATATATATTTGAGCAAAATTATCGTATGTTACATTTTTTATGAAATTCAAGTTTTGATGCAACTTTGTTTTACAACCCATAACGCGCCACCTGTTCAAATATTACGGCTTAAATCCCAAAAGCTACCCCAAAAAATTTTATCGTATGTGACAATGAATTTTTTAATGTGGCGAGATTATCATATGTGCTAAGAAATTTGAATGTATAAACCCTTCTACAAAAAATATCTTGGTTTAGTTATATTTCTCAATAATCTCAGCATATCTAAACTTTGGTATTGGTGGTGCTAGCCAAAGCAGAGAAAAATGTCTGCGCTAAGGGGTCATTCTTAAGGACAATCATTGTAATAATAACCTATGGTTGTATGTTTGACTTAAAAAAATAAATAAAATTCTTGGAATTGTTATGAAAAGTTTGTGGAATGTACAGTCTGAAATTTAGATTTATATGGTATTTGTTAGATAAATAGCTAAACTTTTATATAAAAGTGATGAGCCTTAAAAAAGCAAAAGAAAAGTAGTCAAAACCGGTAAAAATGTTGATGGGCTATCTTTTGTCGCGGGGTGTAGGTGTACCATTCATAGATTAGATTATACAAACTTAATAAAGTGATTGTGGATTTTTAAAATTTAACAAAGTTTTCCTGTTGTTCCACGTAACTTTTTTACCGTTTGATTTTCGAACCAAAAAAAGTTGTACATTGAAGGTACACATCATCAAAGTTGAATATCTCTGAAACTAAGCAATGTAAATAAACTCACTTTTTGGAAACAAAAAAAAAACCTATACACTAAGTTCAAAATGATTAACTGGTTAAAAAGTGAACTATTTAATACAAATTAGTAATAAGTTTAGCAGCCTTCTATATCTAGCATGGCTCTAAGCCTTCTTTTCGTAGAGTGGACTCAGTTCTGGGTAATATTTTGGGTTTTCTTCTCGAACATATCCTAAAGGGCACTTTTAAGGTGACTCTTCCTTCTGATTTGAAGCTCGCGTAATTTTAATTCCATGTAAGCCATCCACAGATACAAAATATATATTTAATTTGGCAAGGAAATCTGGGAAAACCAAAAGCAAGTGGCAGACCAAAGAAAATATATACATCACAGGCTGAGAGAAGGATTGCTTGATATATCAAGGAAGATCCAAAAAAATCCGCACGCAATGCTGAGATTGTTGCCCACCCACTGACTGTGTCAAATTATCTGCATTGGGCGGATTTTCGAGCATACACAGCTCGTAACAAACCTGAATTTTCAAAAAAAATATTTCATCAAGCTCTTGCAATACGCGAAGGAGTGTGATAACCAGGGAACGGATTTTTAGGACCTAAAAACCTATAAAAAAGGCAAAATAAAATAACGAAATAGGCTGGAAAAGGCAAAATAAAATAGCGAAAAAGACAGGAGAAGGCACTTGGTATTGCAAAAAAGCAAAAAATACATTTATTTTAGAAATGTTTATATTACAAGTAAAAAGAGAAAAACTATGAACTAGTTTCATTATATGAAAAATTTGTGCTTTGAATCTTTGACTATTTTATCCTTTCGAGTTTCTAACTCATAAAACTTTAATCTGTATAGTTGTAGTAACATTGAACCACAAGATGCATTTTGAAGTTTTCTGGCAGCATTTTCATTCGATTTTCGCGAAGAAAAGCCTTGAATGTACTAAATGTGCGCTCGACGTAAGTTGATACAAGTGGAGCCCAATTTAAATATGGAACGTTTGAAACGTTCATATTATCAGGTGTTTTCCTCGCCATTTACAATTTTATCCACACCCCTTACGTTAGCTGAGAAAACGGCTTTGAATTTTTCCAACACCAATTTGCCAAGAGGCAAAAAAAATTGTAAATGCTATAATCACTTTTTTAAAGGTAGAAAAGGCAAAAAAGGCAAATGTCTTAAAAAAGGCAAATATCTTAAAAAAGGCAACATCAGATGTGTGTATATGGAATCAGGGAAAGCTAAATCGTGGACATTCTTAACCGAATATTCTCTATCTCTAGCAGAAAAAAAGGCAATTTCCATAAAGTCCGTTCTCTGGTGATAACCAATCTATTGACTTCTGGGACCAAGTTATTTTCACGGATGAATCCCAATGGTGATATTATGTAGAGCCTTTTCTACAAATTTAAATGTCCAAACAATACCCCGAATTGAAAAACGCAAAAATGTTTTTCGGGTGGACTGTATCTTTACTAAAATTTCTTCAAGTAAATTCAGTTGCTCATACAATTGCAATAGCACGACTGGTCGCAATGAAGGTCAGATTCGAATGAAATCTAAGTAGCTCTTCGTTTGCATTTCGTACATATGCCTATTTAAGTATTTAAGTAAATATGTATGCATGTACATATATACGTATGTACATATGTACATACATATGCGAGGCGAAAACAAGTGGTGTGATTTCTATGCGGTACATTTGTAGATATGTATAAAAATATGTAAGTATATTGATCTAATGCACAGCTGGGCAGCGTCTGCCCGGCGGGCGACTGCGCGGCATATTCGCGTATACATGCACGCTCTGCTTGGGAAGGCAGCGAACGCTTCATTCAACCGCACGACTTGTTCGCACGAACACAGTGACATCAATTGCACGCACACTACAAAAATGCTCTGCCGAAGCTGCCCATCTGTGATCTAATGCTGCAGCATTAAGGTGACAAAAATTTGCCAAGTGGGTGACGAAAATAGTTGATGAGAGAAAACGTTATTAGAAATCTAGCGAAGGCAAATACAATGACGAAGCTGACGTTGGCGGTGGCCGCAACTGCGTGTGCGGGTGCTCCACCTATGCAATGTTGGAAGCGACAATTATGTTGAGAGATTGTATGTGAGTGTTATTGCACATAGGGACAGCGATGAATTTGACTAGGCTTAGGCGGCGATGATTTTTTTTTTTGTTGAGGGGATACGAACATACTCCCGCCCTTGAAAGCTTGTGCTTTCAATGAGTATCGTCAGCAGGTGGAGTGTCGATAGAAAGCTTACAAATGCGAGCGATGGCCCGTTTATATATGCCTTCTGATGTTTTAACTTCCACTACTCTTACCATGTTGTCGTCACCAGGAATAACTTAAGTGACTCTGCCGATGGGCAATTTGAGCGGGGGCGTTGTATCTTCCTTCATGGGTACTAAGTCGTTCACGGCTAAGTTCGGGAAAGCTGTATTCCACTTTGTACGCCGCTGTAACTACTTTAAGTAGTCCTGATGCCAACGCTGTGCTGCTGTATAGTAAATACGATTTGGTAACGATTCAAAGCGCTAATTTTCTCGGACGTTAGTGTAGGTTCGAGTACAGTGGTCAACGTTTGGTGTACCAAAAAATGACCAGTGTAGTACTGTCATTACTAATGGGCAAAGAAAAATAGTGACCCTCCTGGCTATGCATCGAAACATCGATAAATATAATTACGGAGCTTCTCCACAGGCAAACGCTTTATCTTGATCATGTCATTAACAATGTCAATGGAGACAGCTGTTATCTTGATAAACATTGCCTGTCAGTTAATTTGACAATCAGATTGTCATTTGCGCGAAAACTTAGTGGAGGTTGATTTTTTAGTATGGTAGAAAAATTGAGCTGTTTTCTGTTGGATTACACAGGCCTTCGAAATCTATTTTTTACCCTTTCCAATAATTATTTTATTTTTTTGAATATCTAGGTATATTAAATTAAGATAAAGCTTTAGTTCTTATCCAGCACGTCGAGAGTTATGTTTATTGATGTCATGTACTTACATGTTAGAACTTTAAGCAATGAGCATGAAAAGCCACAAATTAATTAATTTAGAACAGAATTTTTACTTAAAAACCAATAGTTTAAGTAACAATGCTCATAGAGAGTTTACGAAGTTAACGCTAGAAATGCACGATAATGCTAAGAAAAATTATAAAAGTTATCTTCTCGAAAAAATTTCGTGATACATACCCAAAGCGGTAATTAGATTCTTAAGGGAAAATCCACACAGGCCTGTGTTATTTTTGAGTATGTACTTGGATGTGAAATAACACGTTTTCTAAAATTTTTTAAGCAGATTTGCGCGCCAATTCAACGAACATACTTATTTTATGCCATCTTACAAAATCTTTTATCAAGGGCAAAAATCCCCATACACAAATATTGCCACTGGTAAAACTTATACAAGTTAGCACACGCTTTGCTAATTCTTCAACCAATAACCGCTGACTTGACACTTACGCTAGTTATTGACCCAAAAGCCAATAATAAGCTGTGTCAAGTTAAAGTGAAATGCAATAAGTTAATAAACAGGAAACTGTTCCCTTTTTATTAATATTTGCAAATTACATTGTGTTGACAATAATAGCTGTGTCAACAGTAATACTTTAAATTCAATAATAATTCTTATTAATATTCGCAATTACATATTTACCCTTTTCCGGTCGAGCGTCTGGTACATATTTCAAAACATAACTCACGTTTTGCAATAGTAATAAAAATTTTGTTATAAAAACTGAACAAATGTAAATTTAGTTTTTAAGTCTTAATCAAGCCTCCAATAAAGCGGGCATAGCCCTAGCCCAACGTATTTCGTTTTATTTAGTGTCCCTCCAACAGAGAGGACACCAACTGGCGCCCGAGCGAATGCTCAAGTACACGCGCGAAATAAAATCCTTGTAAAGGAATAAAAGCAAGTTCTCAAACGTACGCGAAGTAAAATCCTTGTAAAGGAATAAAAGCAAGTTCTCAAACGTACACGAAATAAAATCCTTGTAAAGGAATAAAAGCAAGTTCTCAAACGTACGCGAAAAAAAAATCCGAGTAAACTCTAAAAGTCGTGTGTGAGCAAAACGGAAAACTGTGCGAAAATTAATATCCTGAAAAGAAAAACAAGTAAGGACTCGCGAACCCGAAAAGTGAAAGTCCTGTGCAAAGAAAAGAACCCGCGCCATACATTAGTATTCGCGTCTATAGCAGTGGGCCCAGTAGTAGCCAAAGTAAACCGGCGGTACAACGTACCAGCCCGCGGCATAGAAAAATATAAAAATATAAATAAAAAAAAAAAAAAAAAAAAAAAACATTGGTGAACAATATTTGTAAACCCAAAGCAAACATTAAGAAAAGGGAAAAAACATTTGCAAAGCTCGAAAAAATTCGTGGAGCTAAAACAAAAAAATATATAAAAAAAATCAACAAAAAATTTCTTCAGCGGGCCAAGCGCGCAGTGGAAGTGGAATAAAAGTTACGCAAGAAGAAAACCCTACAGCCCCAGAGCAATAATAAGACAAGCAGCAAAAGATCGACACCTGTGAAGCAGAGGAAAAAGCGACTATTGCAGCAAAGAGCATAAAAAAGGGTGGAATAAGCTAAAGATCGACACCTGTGAAGCAGAGGAAAAAGCAGTCGCAATAGTCATTGCAGCAAATAGCATAAAAAAAGGGTGGAATAAGCTAAAGATCGACACCTGTGACATAGGAAAAAGCAGTCGCAATAGTCATTGCAGCAAATAGCATAAAAAAAGGGTGGAATAAGCTAAAGATCGACACCTGTGAAGCAGAGGAAAAAGCGACTATTACAGCAAAGAGCATAAAATAGGGTGGAATAAGCTAAAGATCGACACCTGGGAAGCAGAGGAAAAAGCGGTATTAGTAAAATTTTTTTTTAAGGTATATATGTATGAGCACCCAAATTAGGGTACTCAAATTTATATGACAAATTTATATTAAGCCACATTAGGGCCGAAAGATTATAAAGGCCGCGATTCACCACCGAAAGGGGGACCCTCCGGTTTTATAATAAATAATTATAAAATATATAAAATTATTTCAAATGAATCGAAATGGCAAACCCAAGCAACCTAATTCGCCCCCCCACCCTTGGCCCTCCTCAGGCGGTAAATGATAGGCAGCTAAGCATAGATGACTTAAGG
>NW_016157193.1:218532-219291 GCF_001687245.7 Rhagoletis zephyria
CGAAATACACACCGCACCAAAGCTTTAGCTGGAGGGTGCGTACCGTAGGTACAAAACAGGCTAGTGTTGTGAGCGTTAATAGATTTTCCTTTATGCACTCGATTTCGAAAGTCTAACACCTTGTAGTATGAAACACAGCTACACTCAAAACCTGCTTCCGGGCATCTCCACAATCACCTGATCTAAGTTAGCAAAGTTATTACATATTTTTGATTATTTGGCTTAGGATTAATTTCCGGATACAATATTCGTTCTTTCCCTTTGTGACCACAGAGCCGACCACATTAACTCAAGTATAAATTTATTCCAAGCGAGTGCTTATTAAAGTGATTACCTAGTGCAAGTGCACAATAAATCTTTCTTTTCATTCTCATCAGCAGTCATTTTGGCCTGAATTGGTAAGATTTGCTTTAACTATCTTTATCGAGTCCCGATATGTACATATCTATACTAATTATATAAAGAGAAGTCCCTTTTTTTGTAACAGGTAATCTCGCGAACGGCTGGTCCGATTTTCAGGAAATTTTGCATACAAATAGCTTTCGGTAACCACCATGTTTTAGGCTAAAAAAATTTTACTTTGTTCGGGAAGGTGGACCAGGGATCGGTCTATTCCAAAAAATCTTATTATGGTCCGATTTGCTTAAAATTTAGTACGTAAGTAGCTTTTTAGCATATATTAGCATATATGACCCATTTTTTCCGGGAAGTGGTCCAGGGACCGATCTATTCGAAAAAATCGCATTTATGGTCCGATTT
>NW_016157193.1:223765-236982 GCF_001687245.7 Rhagoletis zephyria
ATCCTCCTAAATGGTTGTACGGATTTTAACGAAACTTTTTGTGTATTTGAGTGGGTCTCTGGATGGTTTAGTTTCACAATTTAATCCGACAGTTGGCGCTGTAGTTGAGTTATTACTAAAAATCTTATTTATGATCCGATTTGGCTAATGTTTTAAATATGTATGCAATACTATTACTAAAAATACTATTGCTAAAAATAGCCAAGTGAGAAAAGTGACCGTGAAGGTTAGATTAAAACGACCTGTTGCACCATTGAGTATATCGAACGCTCCTGCGTTGCAATTGGCCCAATGGATGTGATTTTCCAATATTATTATACGTTCAAACTTTTAAGTTATTTCGTCTAAAATAAGTATATGTATATTGCATTTCTGTAGAACAATGATTCCCACCCATTTTGAAATTGCCACCTACTATACTGTAAAGCTTCTAGGACATTCACTATAGAACCGGGTCATTGTTGCCGCCAGGGAGTGAAGAGGAAAAAATATATTTCGCTTTGCGAATAACCGTGCTATGAAATGCCGCACAACTGGAGAATTTCAAGAACGGATATAACACTTTCCTTGGGTTATTTAAAGCGGCAAATGACCACCATACCTTAATCTTAGCAGACAAATGTGCCAATGAAAATCGTAAACGTGAATTGTTGGTGAAAATGTTGGACCAAAAAATTTCAATAAAATATATAAAAATTTTGGGCGGAACGAAGTTCGCCGGGTCTGCTAGTATTCATATAAGAAAACTTTCCAAGCGAACTAAAAATCACGTTTTGCAGAAATTAATACGTCATTACATTCCGCGTACACTAATTCGGCGAGCTGCATCTTTGTATGGATCTAGCTGTGAATCACCATACTAAAAGTGTAGTAAGGAAAAGATCCGCTTCTACCTAAACCTGGCCGCCAGCGTATAACCACTTCTACAATCACGTAATTATCGCCAGCAGTCGACAGGATATCCTGCCTTTCAATGGAATATACCGGAAAATTTCGCATAAGTACCACCAAATATAGGCCCGCCAATTGACCTGAATGACCTGAAGGAATTGTATTCTTTAGAAGATAAGCTTTCTTTCTTCATTGCAAAATCAGTTTAAATTCATCCCTAAACAAAGTGATTCTATGCGATGTACATAATAGCTAAAAAAGACTCTAGCTTCCAACATCATTTTTCCCCCCCTTCCCCAGTTCAGACTGCAGTTCAAAATTAAAAAGAGAAGTAACAAAAGAAGACAGCGATTGCCCCTAAAAGAAAAAAAAATACGAATTAATAGTAGGTTCATATATGACATTATAAAATACTTACCATTTATATCTACCAGCTATACTTACCATTTATACTTACCCTTAGTTATTGCTATTTTATCTAAATAGAAGTAAAATCAAATTTTAATTTGAAGTTATATTCATAGTAAGAAATAATCCATTTTCCTTCTTTTTTCGACTTACCTTTCACATTTACATTTGTTTGTCGCATCAGAAGGTGTCCATACTTATGTGCATAACAATGTTAAATAAGCACGTTTTTTCTCCTAAGTACCATGTGGTGAGTCCACAGTGGTGACCTAACCTGTCTCAACATAAATTCCTACTTTTCCATATGTTTACCTTTTCATGTTTTCTCACTCAAACACTGAGTTGCTCATTGATTAATTGTGATCTGTTAATATTGTATTTATTTTTGTTATCCAAATGAGCGCGCTTTCCGCCTCCTTTTTTTTGTTGTTACACCGCGCTTCGTAGTTTTATAGTGGGTTACCAAAATATAGTGCGAACTAAATTCTTTTAATATTTTGGCGTAGTAAAGAGAATATTGTTATTATTATTTTTTTAATTTGCCTATTAACACTTATGTATAAAAAACCGAAACAAACAACCACACCACAATTATTCACAGCCGCCACATAAAAGCTGGGAGGCCTTCTTCGCTTCGTGGGCCGGCGTGACCATCAAAGTGAGTGCATTTTATTGATACGTATTTTTCTATGCGCTACGGTTTTATTTTGCATGCATGTATACAAATATATATATATAAATTTATGCAAGTGTAAATAGAAGCAGAATTTTAATTTTCTTCATACATATGTATGTAAGTACGTAAAGTAAGCTCATAAACAAAGGTACATATATATATACATATTAGGGCGGGTCAATTTTTTTTTCGACATCGTTCCAAGCAGATTCGGATTCTACATAGAATTCTAAGAAAAAAGCCCTTTAGGCCATAGCCCTAAAACCAATTTCGAGCCTGCGCAATTTTAAAAAAAATATCTTTAATTAATACTAAGTCCATAATCAGATTAATATTTACTAAAGTGTTAGGAATATTTTTTTTTGTACCCTTTTTTGCTTGCTCCGGAGTTTTGTGATATGAAAAATTCATTTCTGATATCTATTTTTTATTTAAAGAACCGCAATATGGCGCTTCAAAGCAAATCTACTAAGAATATATTTGTGGAAGTATGTAGGTATGTACATACATATGTGCCAGGTTGCAGCCTAAACGGATGGACAGAATTTAATAAAATTTTGCCAAAGTATTGCCATGACTCCTGGACCTATAATAGGGTAAAACAATTGGATATCGCCAAGGGGGAGGTGGATGGGGGATACCTCCCATAGTGAAAATTTTTAATCAGCTTCGGAATTATAGTCACATGAACTCGAAATTTGAAATGCACAGATACCTATGGTAGCTGCTTATGGAAAAATATATGTATATAAATGAGTTTGTAAAAAGGGGCGTGGCACATCTCATAGGTGTGGAATCTTTTATCAGCTATAACAGCAGGCAATATTAGTGATCTTAATGTATTGCATTTTGAAGATTTGTTATAATTGATCAAAGGGAAATTCGGATAAATTATAGATGAAGTGAAGTTCACCGGGTCCTCTTCTAGTCTTTAATATATACTAAGTTAATATATGTATTAATATTTACTAAAATGTTACGAACGTTATTTTTTTAATACAATACAAAAGTAACTATAATTTAAAGGAGTGACACACAATGAGTAGAGACGTCGCATGTGTGTATTTTTTCATATATGTACATATATATGGGCCGTTCTTACCGTTATATATTTGTCATCCACTCGCTTATTCCTTACCGAAAATTTTAAATAAAAATTTAACAAGTACAGGCAGCAGTTTAAAATGGGGAACTGGGTAAACTTAATAGATGCTTTCCATTTCCAGACAACCGGTCAGGTACGAGCATGATTTTTAATTTCGACCAAACTCAAATACATTGTTTGATCGTCCAAATAATGAGACACGTACTTTTTCTTTTGTCTCGGAAAAATTTTTCGGCCGAATTAAACGCGATTTTGTTTTTCGGGCAAAAATCGATTATTCGAATTGACAGTGAGAATTTTTTTTAAATGCCCATAACTTTGTCAAAATTTAATAGATTCCAACAGTGTTTTTACTCAATTGTCAGTAATTCTTGTCACTTCGAGGGATCTTTGGAACCACCGTCGGAAAATTCAGCCTCCACGACGAAACGTCCGACGACGGATTGAGGCTGATCGACTTCGCCGGGGCCCGAAACATGGTAGTATGCAGTACTAGGTTCAAGCATAAAAAGATCCATCAAGGTACCTGGCTGTCTCCGGATCGAAAAACGAGAAACCAAATCGATCATGTTGTGATAGACGGAAGGCACGCTTCCAGTGTTTTAGACGTACGCACACTCCGAGGCCCAAACATCGACTCGGACCACTATCTTGTTGCAGCCAAGATACGCACCCGCCTCTGTGCAGCAAAAAATGTGCGCCCAAATNTACCATTTAGTATAGCGGAAAAGTGTTCCCTCCATAATTTAAGTACGCTCTGGACATCAGTTACTAGGTCGCCATTATTGTTCTTACAGGAGTGCGCCCCGGTCTTTAAACCTTCCGTAAGTCGCCTAACTCTCTGGTAAAATTTTCGGGCATTCCTCCTGTCGGCCAGCATTTCAAGCTCTTCGCACTCACGTATTTCTGCCTCTCTCTTCTTGTTGCGGCAAATACGTCTCGCTTCCCTCTTCAGATCCCTATAGCGGTCCCACATAGCGCGCGTTGCGCCCGATCGCAGCGTGGCCCTGTAGGCGGCATCTTTTTTCTCTGCAGCTTCCTGACACTCCTCATCGTACCAGTTGTTCTTTCGGGCTCGCTGAAATCCGACTACTTCTTCGGCGGCGGTACTTAATGAGCGGGAAATGTGGTTCCACTGCTCGCATATGTCGGTTTGTTGAAGAGTGCTCTCTGAGAGCAGGTGTGAGAGTCGAGTAGCGAAAGCGCTGGCTGTCTGTTGTGATTGCAGCTTTTCGACGTTAAGCTTTCCTTGCATATTTGGGCGCACATTTTTTGCTGCACAGAGGCGGGTGCGTATCTTGGCTGCAACAAGATAGTGGTCCGAGTCGATGTTTGGGCCTCGGAGTGTGCGTACGTCTAAAACACTGGAAGCGTGCCTTCCGTCTATCACAACATGATCGATTTGGTTTCTCGTTTTTCGATCCGGAGACAGCCAGGTACCTTAATGGATCTTTTTATGCTTGAACCTAGTACTGCATACTACCATGTTTCGGGCCGTTTCGTCGTGGAGGCTGAATTTTCCGACTGTGGTTCCAAAGGTCCCTTCTTTGCCCACCCTGGCATTGAAGTCGCCAAGCACGATTTTGATATCATGACGGGGGCAGCGCTCGTACGTGCGCTCCAAGCGCTCATAGAAGAGATCCTTGGATGCCTCATCCTTCTCTTCCGTCGGGGCATGGGCGCAGATGAGCGAGATGTTGAAGAATCTCGCTTTGATGCGGATTGTGGCTAGACGCTCGTCCACCGGGGTGAACGACAGTACTCGGCGACGGAGTCTCTCTCCCACCACAAATCCAACTCCGAATTTGCGCTCCTTTACATGGCAGCTGTAGTAGACGTCGCAAGGCCCCAGACATTGTTTGCCTTGCCCCGTCCAACGCATTTCTTGGATGGCGGTGATGTCAGCTTTTGTCCTTACGAGGACATCAACCAGCCGGGCAGAGGCACCTTCCCCATTAAGGGTCCGGACATTCCAGGTGCATGCCCTCAAATCGTAGTCCTTTAAACATTTGCCGTGGTCGTCATCATAAGGGGGGGTCTCATCCGAGGCTTTGCCTTGCTTCTTCACTGGAAGTGGTTTTTACGTGGCGGGTCCCAAGCCCAGCGCACAACCCATTGCTGGGACGGGGGTGGTTTCGCAACCAATCAAGCCCAGCTCACAACCCATTGCTGGGACGGGGGTGGTTTCGCAACCAAACGCACCTACTGGTGAACAGACGCTGCAGACTTCAGTGAGCCCTTAAACCGAATAAGTCAGAGTGGCCCCACCGAAGCTCCCTCTCTTTCTGCCGTGACCCAAGGCTCCACTCGGATTGGTTACCGCATCTCGCACATGGGTTGCTCACGTTGCCCAGAGTGCGCGAACGAGGACGCAAGAGTCGGGATTGAGTATAGCCATGCAACTGTAACTGCATACCCAGCGCAATGACTATACCCCACTGCACTCCAGCAGTAACAGTTTATTAAATACTAATCTTATTTATTTCATGTTATCCGTTTTCTACAATTCTTTTTTAAAGGAAAGGTGGTTCCTCAGAGGTAGTCTCCTACTAACTGAATGTAGATCCGATAATTGGGCCATAAAGAAAATAACGGTACTCTTAAATTTGTATATGAGAATTGAAGTCGGTTTTGTTTTTTGTTTAAAATTTACTCCAGTGTCCACAGCTTCTATAAAAGAGTCGTAGGCCATATTTTTTTGTTAGTATGAACTGCTTCGGCTAAAACTTCGGCTTTTGTTCTCTTTTTATATCGAGGCTTAGTGCATTGTTCGACGGGGTGATATCATTGCCAAACATGACAGTATTTTGTTTGCCATCAATAAACACTACCCTGACGGAGTTACAGTATTCTACATTGATGCGAGCCTCAAAAGTTTGAATAATAATTGTGAGTA
Source organism: Rhagoletis zephyria (assembly GCF_001687245.7). Lineage (NCBI taxonomy): Eukaryota > Metazoa > Arthropoda > Insecta > Diptera > Tephritidae > Rhagoletis > Rhagoletis zephyria. The sequence continues at coordinate 229,742 of NW_016157193.1, forward strand.
TGGCTTTTAGTTTTTACCGCTCAGGTAGGTGACAGGCCTATAGAAAATATTTCTGAATCAATAATTTTTCAAATACTTTTTGATTGACACCTATATTATTATACATACATTATCTTATTAACTTTACTGAATTAAATTTTCGAAATCGGTGGCAACTCGACTCAAAAATATTTTCGCCTGTAAGCCTTCATAACCTCTTTCTTTTGACACCCATATTTTGACTAGATATGCAATATCTAGTTTATGTCATTAATTTTCTTATACTGAATTTTTAAACAGGTGGCAACTGTCTATTTTTTTCTCGTTTTAACCATCCGTATATCATAAAAAACAAACCAAAAAAAATAAAAATATTCAAATCGGTCAAGCCGTTTTCGAGTCTTAGCGAGGCTAACGGCAGCAATTCATTTTTGTATATAAGATATCTTCTTTTAACAATGCGCAGGCTCGAAATTGATTTTAGAGCTGTGGTCTAGGGGAATTTTTTTCTTAGAATTTTATGAAGAATCCGAATATGCTAGGAACAATGTCGAAAAAAATCAATCCATACAAATTGACCCGCCCTAATATATATATATATATTCATATATAGCAACATGTGAATCCAACTTCTCCTGTTATTTTTTTTTTACTATTCTCGGTTCTCGATTTTGGTTAAATTTACATATGTTCATACCTTGATTGCATGTAAATCTGTATATGCACTTATTTACGTTTGCACAGAGAATTTTTGAGTGACCTATAAATCTCTCCGGGTCAATGACCACATAAATACATGTAACCATGTATATACATAGTTGAGGTAGGTTAGGGTATTTAGCTTAAACTAGAACCAAAGAAAAAATTTAGTAATTAAATTAACCTAGGTCGATAAATTTGAATTCCAATCATTTAAGAATTTCTAGTATTAAGATTGTTATATACGTAATATAGCCTTATATATTATGATTGATTGATTGATTGATTTATTCATTTTTCTTTCAAAATAAACATATGTATGTAAATTACAATATTAACTTAACATAAATTATAATAAAATATTAAAAGAAAGAAAAAGTAAGGCATTCTGTAAAAAGTATTAATATTTTAGTATCGAATGCCGTCTCAAGAGGAATTTAATGCACATTAACAAAAGTGTGTGGGGTGAAATTCAGAATAAACTATACATTGTAAGATAAATTTAAATTTAATTAAGTTGGTTTATGAAAAAGCGGTGTACATGCTCATGAGATTACATATTTAGTTCAAGTTTACTAAGTTGTAGGGTTCAGCAAAATTTTGATGTCGTCGTGTGATTGTTCTAATAAAAATGATTTAACCTTTAATAAAAATGTACGCAAATTTCTAATGACTCGTATAGAACCAGGTAGCGCATTGAAAGCCTTGCAAGAAACAATACTGAAGAAGTTACTGAAGTGAGTTGTGCGAGATGTGGGAACATAAACAAGTCCGTGTGAGTTTTGCCTTAAATTGTAGCTATCCGAGATCAGACTATGCAAATAACCACAGCGAACGAAAAATATCTTTAAAGCCTTGTAGTAGTACATATGCTTTACGGGAAGAATTTTCAGGTTTCTAAACAGGTCGATGGTGTGATGAAGACGATTTGCATTCGATATTTTCCTTATGACACATTTTTGAATAGTTAGAAGCTGCTGGATTCTACNGTAGTAGTACATATGCTTTACGGGAAGAATTTTCAGGTTTCTAAACAGGTCGATGGTGTGATGAAGACGATTTGCATTCGATATTTTCCTTATGACACATTTTTGAATAGTTAGAAGCTGGTGGATTCTACTATAAGATGTACCTCCCCAATAGCTTATACCATAGTCTAGCTTTGAGTGGACCAACGCGTAGTAAATAGTTTTAAGAGTTGCGTTTGAGCAAATCTTTCTCAAGCTATAAAAGTAACGAACGGTACATCGCATGTAGGACTTTAAACGAGATATATGAGTAGACCAACTTAAGTTATTGTCAACAGAAACACCCAGGTACTGAAAGTCGCTGACTTCTTCAATAGAGAAACACTTTTCACAACAGTCCTTATCAAAACTAAATGATGTTTCTGAACACAGCATAGCATTTAGAGCGTAGCGCTTGCAGTCAGCGGCATGAAATACTATGGCTATTTCAGGTGACATTTTTGGATGTAGATTGAAATACATTATCTTAGTTTTCTTGCTAACAATAAGCTTATGTTCAGCAAACCATGCCCTTAGCAAATGTACATCATTATTTACGCCAGCTACCAAATCCAGATAGTTCGATGAACCATACGCAATGGCCAGGTCGTCTGCGAAAGCCGTAACTTTTCCAAAAAATGGTAAAGAAAAGATCGAGTTCAGATATACCAAAAATAATATTGGGCCCAAAACAGATCCTTGAGGTACTCCTAACTTGATTGTAACAGGATTACTTAAACTGCTACCAACCTTTACTTGCTGCACTCTCCCCGATAAGTAAGATTCTAACCAATTATAGAAAAAACCACGGAAGCCAGCGGAAAACAATTTATGAAGTAAAATTTTGTGGTCTACCATATCAAACGCTTTCGTTATATCAACGAACAATCCAGCACAGTTCTTTTTGTTGTCAATTTCCCTATATATAAAGGAACAAAAATCCAACAGGGCATCTTCTGTTGACCGCCCATTTCTGAATCCATATTGCATAGGGCTAAAGAAGTTCTTATTTTCAAGAAAAGAAAGAATTCTGCATTTAACTAGTTTCTCAAAAACTTTAGAAATAGAGGAGAGTAGAGAGATTGGCCTATAATTATTCACATCTTTTTTGTCGCCCTTTTTAAATAAAGGGATCACAAGAGCACATTTCAAATCAGCAGGACAGGTTCCAGACAAGACACTAGAATTAAAAAGATGTGTTAAAACATCAACTAAGTTAAAAGCAACGTTTTTTATAACTTGATTGGAAATTCCATCAGAACCACACGATCTGGAGTTATTCAGAGAATTAATGGCTCTTAGGACTTCAATGCCACTAAAGGTTTCAAAGAAAAAACTGTCACCTTCATTTGTAGGTGCAGATATTGAGGAAAAAGATTCACACGAATGTGCGGAACAATCAGATTGCCCGACTGACGAGAAATGGTCATTAAAAATATTTGCTATTACTTCGGCGTCATCGAAAATCTCTCCACTATCACATAAACGAATTTCTTTATTATTTGTTTTGCTCTTGCGATTAAGAAGACTGTTAACGATATCCCATTCTTTTTTTGAGTTACCATACGAGGACCTTAACGCGTTACGATAATACGTATCTCGCGCCAAACGGACTTCTTTTCTCAAGTCCCTGCATAGCTTCAGATATCGGCTACGAAGGTTAGCATTGGACGGGTGCTTATGACTCTTTGTACCTAATTTATTTTTTAGACGAATTTTTTTCACCAGCTCATTGCTAATCCAGGGTTTGATTTTTGATTGCTTCCTACCTTGGTTATAAGGAAAACTTGCAGCCTTAATGTGACCTTGCAGAATGTTTAAAAACATATTGTAAGCATGTGATACATTTCCCTCCGTATATACTACGTCCCAAGATTCAAACCGTAACCGTAGGTTAAGCAAACCGAAATTTATTTTGTTAAAGTTAGAATTAACCTCATTTGAACTATTGCTGTTTTTGCTAACATTATTTATTATTAAACCTGTCATGGTATGGTCTGTAATATTTAAATCAACGTTTAGGCTATTAAAGTTAGTATCAGAACTACTCCGACAGAAAATGTGATCAAGGCAACTTCCAGAAATAATACGAGTTGGTTCGCTTAAGTATGATTTTTGGCCATGATTCGCCATAAGGGTAACATAACTATCTGTTGTAGCATTTAGGTTTAGTATATCTAAATTAAAATCTCCTAATATAGCAATATTGCCAGAATTTTCCCTACAAAGAAGACCTGAAAACTCTTCCAAAAACGTTTGAACACAGACCGCATGCAGTCTATAAACACACATAAAACTAAAAAGCCTTTTGGAGATACTTAATGTAACTTTTAAAATATCCGCGCTAGTGACGTTATAATTAATAAAATCACATTCGTAACTGCTACGCACAAAAACTCCAACACCACCTGCAGAATAAGAGTCATTAGTGTTTGCAAAAAAATTATAACCAGGTATTGTAAAATCACAGGTTTCATTAGAGTATATCCAGATTTCGGAAACAAAAATTAAATCCGGAGGGTTTTTAAACACCTCTAGATTGCAGAGCAATAAATCAAAATTTTGCCGAAGACTTCGTATATTTTGGTGAATTACCGTAAAAGAGTTATTTAAATTAAATAAAAAATTCGAATCGCTAATAGGTTTGACTGCGGCGTAGTTGTTTTTATCTAAAAAATTTCTAAAAAACATTATACAAAATTTAAATTAATAATAATAATTACTACTACTTGACTTTTGACAAATCGTCAAAAGTTTTTAAAAAAACAACTTCGCCACCATCAGACTTTTTTAACAAAATTCTTCCATTTTTCACCCACAGAAACTTGTAATTTTTCTCTTTTTTTGTTTTCTTCGCCACTGTAAGCAAAGCTCGGTTGTAGCTAGTGAGACTGTCGTTTATGTAGATGTTGTTTTTGTTTCCGCTAGCATCACCAAAAATATGAGTCGTCAATTTACCCTTTGCTTTACGTTTCTGGACCATCACTCTTTGCTTGGCTTCAATCGATGAAAAGTGAACACGGAGCACACTTGTTCGCTTAAACTTTTTAACATAGCATCTGCTTATCTCTTTCGAAGAGTCAGGTAGGTTTAAAGCAGTGCCTAAAATTTGTTTTGCGCACTCATTCGCATTTTTTTTACTTGTTAGCTCCGGCACACCATCAAAGTCGACTGCGCTGCTTAACAGTTGCTGTTCTCGCCAGTTCAATACACTTTCGAGTTTGCACACTCTCTCGCTCAGTTTCAAATTTTCCTCTTTAAGCTCCGTTACTACGTTTAGGAAATCAGAGTTTAGTTTCTTCAGACTCAGAATTTCATCATAGAGCAACTGCAAATTTATCTCCTTTGTCACACTATCACTTTTAACTTGGCCATGCTGAGGGCGCTGGTTAGATTCCGTTTTATTTGCGTTGGTGTTGTTGTCTCTTTGCACACTGCTTTGCTCATTAGCATTTTTATGAGCATCATCGCTGGTTTTGTTCGTTGAATTTTGTGGTTGTTGTTTTTGGCCGTTGTTGGTGGCTTGCCTTGGTCTGCTCTGTGACGCTGTTGAGGATTTGTTGGCTGCTTGTGGAGTTAGCATCGATCCAGACGCAGCAGCACCATCCGCTGTAACTCCAGAAGCAGCGCCCGGCAATGGCTGCAGATGTAGAGATTGCCGGCGCAAAACATTGCATGGATCACATCGATGTTTGATGTTATTCGCCTTCATGTAATCCAAATCANCTTGCCTTGGTCTGCTCTGTGACGCTGTTGAGGATTTGTTGGCTGCTTGTGGAGTTAGCATCGATCCAGACGCAGCAGCACCATCGGCTGTAACTCCAGAAGCAGCGCCTGGCAATGGCTGCAGATGTAGAGATTGCCGGCGCAAAACATTGCATGGATCACATCGATGTTTGATGTTATTCGCCTTCATGTAATCCAAATCAGCAACAGTAACCCTTGCACAAGCGGCATGAAAATAGATACCACAGTCACCACACGCAATTTTAGGAACGCCGGAGCGATCAACTTTTTCATTGCATTTTGGGCAAAACATTGTAAATAATAGAGTTATTAAATATGTATAAGAAAACGTATTATCAAATGCGCGCACCCCACGACACAGTGAAAACACGTCCGCTCACAACGAAAGAAAAAAAAGTTGAGTTGAATTTAAATAATAAAGGGTTATCATAATGATTATATAGAGTAAACTTAATGGTCTAATTTCGAAGGAAGTGTAGGTGGTCCGATGGGGCTTTTATTTTACTTTGAATACCTTTAAAGCCATGATAGGGTGGGTAAAGAGCAGCGCGCAAACGTACGAACGTTCTACACAGCTTGGGGTATTTTAGGCATACATAGGTGGATGGTAGTAATTAGGCTTGGTGGTAGCTTTCCTTACTGTGCAAGACTAAATATTTTGTTAAGTCCCTAGGTCGATGGATGTAGGCTTGGTTTGTAACAGTGTATTGAACCCCACCCCAGACTGAAGCTCCGGCATGTAAGCCAGTGCACATGCCGCGGTTGCAGGCAGGCAACGCAAGCCCATCTGGAAGCAAATACCTAAGGGTCAGAGCATACAAATTCCGACTTTACTTTTTCACATGCATTTTTGGATCACCCTAATGTACATATATGTTTCTCGTATTTATAAATAGATTCCGGGAGGAAGACGCGAATATGCGCCAAAACAAGTAGGAGGAAAATAAACGTTTATTCTATTTGTAATAAAATACCGAAAAGCTTCATACACAACATTAAACTTTCAGCACATTTGCATGTCTGGCTGTAGCTGACCGTGTAGAGAAGCTCGCTGTTAGTTGTTAGCTCCCAGCATGTTTGAGTTCGAATGCCGTCAGAGGCAACATGTAATTTTTAATTTTTGGTTTTTGGTTTTTATTAATTTCGAAAAAACATCTGTGAAGTGAAAAACAAAGGCGTTTACAAATGAAAAAATATAACAACAATGCTATTGTTAATATGATGGAGTAGTTTTGTGCTACTCTGATGTAATGCAGAGGTGGAGTATATGGTCCTGCCCTAGGACATCGCAATGTTAATTGGACCATATTTTTTATATGAATTGTGGTTTATTTTGGAGTACTCCTGGGTCCTTGGGGAGTACTCTTTACATGCATGCATGGAGTAGTCGCAACTTTTGCAGGGGTATGCCTTTTTGCTCGCGGCGCTCCAACAGTAGCAATGGCCACAGAGAAGAGCACTCGCGTGGTATGCCTGAGGTCCTAAGTTCAAGTCCTGGCGCAGGAAATTTTTTTTATTTCATTTTTTCTTTTTTTAAATATTTTTTTTTATGCATTTTTTTATTTAGGACTTTTTTGTAATCTGTAAATTTAATAAACAATTTTTTTTTTTATTTTTTTTTTCGTTGTTACTCTACAAGAATATTATTATAAATTATATTATTTTGTTTTGCATTTATCAGGACAACAACAAAAACAAAAATCCACTGTTGCATGTCCTGACTTTATTTGCCCATATCGCTGGAACCAGTAGGAATATTCGAATGAAACAAAAGACAAAATACTTGTTATATATTAAAATATACATTTC
>NW_016157193.1:239367-245596 GCF_001687245.7 Rhagoletis zephyria
ATGGCCAAGCATTTCTTCCCATATGTATGTTTTTTCTGCAATGCAATTATATTTTCAAATTTGTTATTTATATTTAAATTGAAATAATTATTTTTACTTACATTAGTTTAACTTTAAAAATCTTAACCACCTCCAAGTGGCCTCGAACCTGCGATCTCAGAACCAGTGCCAGTAGTCCACGTGACGCCACAGCCAACATTTATAAGAAAAGCAATTAATTGCGTTTTATTTTTGGCTTTGGCTATTCAAAGGCAGATGTCGTTGAACGCTTAAGTTCTTCGAAATTGTCGAACTGGTAGGCACATACTAGTTAACAAACTAGTATTTTTTCTAACCGGTTTGGCTTTTCACTGCAGGGATGCTAGTCTTCCACGGTAATTTGAGAAAAAAAAAAATCATAGAAATCGGTTGAATAAGCATTAAAAAAACCGCAAAATAAGGTCCCGGGTACAAACGTATCCCGGGTGTGTGTTTACGTGGTATTTTCTGGGTGTGTGTTCTAGGGTTAATGAAAATACTAAAAATAGTAACTTGATTTATTGCAATGATAGCAATGCATTGTTCGACAAATTTGGATATAACCATATCCCATATAACACAGTAGGGAGGCGAAAATATCACAGCTAAACGGCCAAATACGTAAACTTAATTTTGGCTTCTAGATTACGATGGCGTTTTCAGAAAATCCGTATCACGTCAAAACTTTGAGATATTTAGGGGGGGAGTTTTAGAGTTCTGAAATTGAATTTTTCGTCGTTTAAAACACTGCTCAGGTTTTGCATTTTTTTCTGGGCAAAGGTTTTGATAACTGATCTTACTTAACTGGGATCTTTTAAATTCAATGGCGTCCTTCGTATTTTCCCGATTGGCGCTAGTTTTCGAGATAACGGTGCCAGAAAATCTGCTTAAATTTTAGGATTTTTGTTAATAATTACCTCTGTTTTAAGGTTATTTTACTAAAATTGTACGCGTGACTGTATTTTAATATTACCTTAGCTATTTCTGAAGATCATGGAAATCGGTTCACTGTAACCATATATGTAATACTTCTATATTGCTAGTACAATATGATCGCAATGAGTTTTCCATTCGAAATCAAAGAAAGACAGCCTGTGAAAATTGTTGTGATTGTAGAAGATACGTGTATATTTGTAAACTACTACATAGAATGAAGTGCCATATCATAACAGGCGGGTTCAGGGAATTCAACAAACAAACACAAATTTGACGGTCTCATGTTTCCTTCACGCTGAAATGTATATCGAGCCCTAGCCGCGAAATTTCAAAATTAAATTTTGATGCATAAATGCCTCTTAGAGCATCTGCATCAAAAAGTAAATAAAAAAAAATATATATACATTATTTTAAAGCCCTTTAGGCCATAGCCCTAAAATCACTTTCGAGCCTGCGCAATTTTAAAAGAAAATATCTTTAATTAATACTAAGTCCATAATCAGATTAATATCTACTAAAGTGTTAGGAATATTTTTTTTTGTAAAAAAGGGTTGTGCTCCGAAGTTTTGTGATATGAAAAATTCATTTCTGGTATCTATTTTTTATTTAAAGAACCGCAATATGGCGCTTCAAAGCAAATCTACTAAGTATATATTTGTGGAAGTATGTATGTATGTACATATGTGCCAGGTTGCAACCTAAATGGATGGACAGAATTAAATAAAATTTTGCAAAAGTATTGCCATGACTCCTGGACCTATAATAGGGTAAAAAAATTGGATCTCGCCAAGGGGGGAGGGGGATGGGGGATACCTCCCATAGTGAAAATTTTTAATCAGCTCTAACTTCGGAATTATAGTCACATGAACTCGAAATTTGAAATGCACAGATACCTATGGTAGGTGCTTATGGAAAAATATATGTATATAAATGAGTTTGTAAAAAGGGGCGTGGCATATCTCATAGGTGTGGAATCTTTTATCAGCTATAACAGCAGGCAGTATTAGTGATCTTAATGTATTGCATTTTGAAGATTTGTTATAATTGATCAAAGTGAAATTCGGATAAATTATAGATGAAGTGAAGTTCACCGGGTCATCTTCTAGTTTAATATATACTAAGTTAATATATATATTAATATTTGCTAAAGTGTTACGAACGTTATTTTTTTAATACAATAAGAAAAAAATAACTATAATTTAAAGGAGTGACACACAATGGATAGAGATGTCGCATGTGTGTATTCTTTCATATATGTACATATATATGGGCAGTTCTTACCGTTATATATTTTTCATCCACTCGCTTATTCCTTACCGAAAATTGTGAATAAAAATTTGACAAGTTTTAACCGCTGATACAGTACAGGCAGCAGTTTAAAATGGGGAACTGGGTAAACTAAATAAATAAAACATATACATAATTAATAGGCCTGCCCGTATAACACAAAATCCTATGCTTGATAAACATTTGGTGTTATACAAGTTTTACAAAGCTCTACTTGTATTTAGGAAAAATGCCGAAAAAAAAATTATAAAATTGATTGATTGAATAGAGAGGGAGATATGGCTATGACAATAGAAAGTAGAAAAAAGATACCTTGTGTTGAAAGCAAAAAGGATCTAAAACCAAACAAAAAATACAAATACATTGTTAATCATAACAAAATTTATGATTCGAAAAATAATTTTGAAATATTGTAAATTTTTTTATTTTTTATTTTTTGGTTTTTTAAAGTTAAAGCTTCATTTACTTACAGTATGAACAAAAGTATTGGCACAGTGAATTTTACGCAATATAGACGAAGTATTTTTTAGAAGAATTCCAAGTATGCAGTTTAGTAATCTAATCAGTTTTAGTTTATCAAAGTGCAAGTTTGAAGTTGCTTGAAAATTTGAATATAAAATTGCAAATTAGTATACAGATTTATTGAATTTTCTTGAGTTTTGCACAAAGTTTACACATTTAATTTTAATGTGTTTTGGTATAGTATGAACTATGTTTTTATAAAAAATTATCGGAAATAAACTATAAACTTTGCATATATGCAATGCGAAAATTTACTGTGGCAAAACTTTTATTCGACACTGTACATATAAAAAAATACATATAGTAACTTCTCCCGTTACAATAGTAAAAAATATGTAATTTGCTTTGTAGTGCAATCTTGCGGTTCCTTAAATAAAAAATAGATATCAGAAATTAATTTTTCGTATCAATAAACTCCCAAGCACAGGTTTGTATTAAAAAAATATAGCAGTAACAGTTTATTAAATATTAATCTGCACATTTCATTAATTCGTCGGAATATTTTTTTATGTATGTTACCGGATAACTTTGGACTACGTTATCCGTTTTCTACAATTCTTTTTAAAGGAAAGGTGGTTCTTCAGAGGTAGTCTCCTACTAACTGAATGTAGATCCGATAATTTGGCCATAAAAAAATAACGGTACTCTTAAATTTGTATATGAGAATTGAATTCGGTTTTGTTTTTTGTTTAAAATTTACTCCAGTGTCCACAGCTTCTATAAAAGAGTCGTAGGCCATATTTTTTTGTTAGTTCAATTGTGGAACATTTGTATGAACTGCTTCGGCTAAAACTTCGGCTTTTGTTCTCTTTTTAACCGACTTCCAAAAAAGGAGGAGGTTATCAGTTCGTCGGAATCTTTTTTTTTTTTGTGTATGTTACATAACTTTGGACCACGTCAACCGATTTCGCTAATTCTTTTTGCATCGGAAAGGTAGGTGGTCCCATACTAATCTGGTTGAGATCCGATCAGTGGATCATGAGATATATATATATATTTTTTTTTATATGGGAGTTGAAGTCGGTTTTTTTTTGCTAAAAATTACTTGTTATATCGAGGCTTAGTGCATTGTTCGATGGGGTGATATCATTGCCAAACATGACAGTACTTTGTTTGCCATCAATAAACACTACCTTGACGGAGTTACAGTATTCTACATTGATGCGAGCCTCAAAAGTTTGAATAATAATTGTGAGTATGGCTTTTAGTTTTTACCGCTCAGGTAGGTGACAGGCCTATAGAAAATATTTCCTAATCAATAATTTTTCAAATACTTTTCGTTTGACAGCTATATTATTATACATACTTTATCTTATTAACCTTATTGAATTAAATTTTCGAAATTGGTGGCAACTCGACTCAAAAATATTTTCAGTAGTAAGCCTTCTTAAACTTCTTTCTTTTGACACCCATATTGCAATATCTAGTTTATGTCATTAATTTTCTTATACTGAATTTTTAAACAGGTGGCAACTCTCTATTTTTTTGTCGTTTTAACCATCGGTATATTTTAAAAAACAAACCAAAAAAATAAAAATATTCAAATCGGTCAAGCCGTTTTCGAGTCTTAGCGAGGCTAACGGACAGCAATTAATTTTTATATATGAGATATCTTTTAACAATGCGCACGCTCGAAATTGACTTTAGAGCTATGGGCTAGGGGAATTTTTTTCTTAGAATTTTATGAAGAATCCGAATATGCTAGGAACAATGTCGAAAAAAATCAATCCATACAAATTGACCCGCCCTAATATCTATACTATTATATAAAATTGATTATATGGAGTACGTTTGTAACGAGATATTTCTCAAAGTTCTAAACCGATTTTAATATTTTTTTTTTTTAAACGAAGCATTTGTAAAAAGACGCAGAGTGGCATACTTATATTTTTTATTCTTGGAAGATAAGCACCCTTTTTTTGGGTGTAAAGTTACAAAAAATTACAAAGCCGTACAAGCATAAGCCTATTTGTTAGCCAAATACAGCGCATGGCTACGCGAAAAATCTGTACATCAGTGCCGATCAAACACGAGCTCACAAAGGCAAAAGAGATGTGTATGAGCGACCCCTGCAGTAAATCGCGCTAGTTCAGGACTACCGCAGAACTAGCTTTTAAGAGGCGGTACTGGTTCTCGATCTATCCCAACGCAATGCTTTCAACTGTCTCTTTTTACATGGCGATATCCTACGAAGTGGAAATTGCCCCCCTCTGCAGAACTTTCGAACTAGTTCTAAACTGGCTCCATTTTGGACAGTCCTGAGACAGTAAGTTTTTCTATGAGAAAAAATCTTAAAACTCGATTATTAGATTATTTTTATATTCTAAACTGGTTCAATTTTAGACAGATCTGCGACAATAAGTTTTTTATTAAAAAAAATTCTGACTATTCGATTTTTTGATATTTTTTCGTTTTTTCTGTTATCTTACAGATTGCATTTTATTAAATTTTTATTATTTTTTTTAATATTATTTGATCACCTTCTCTTCAATTTTTAAGCGGCACTCAACAATTTAAATTTCTTAAATCTGAAAATCACAACTGCCTCCTCCGCGATTTGATCTCGTGACCAACGATATTAGAGTCGGAGGTCTTCCCGCTGAGCTATTTGCGTATTGTACGAGAAGTGAGAATTTGTGCATTTACTTCTCAACAGAGCGCAACTAACACACCGAGAGTTTCAACTGTCCCTCTCTGCAGCCGTTTTGCACTAACTAGTTCAGAGATGGTTCTGAAATGTGTAGGGCGGAACTAGCGCTTTAAGAGACTGTCTCTAAATTTTACTGCAGGGACGTTACTTCGCTATACCACATACATACACACATAAACGTATTTGAGCTAAACAGCCATCACTGATTGAACATGCTAAATACATACATATGGATGTGTGTACACATTTATAACCGAAAGGCAAAGCATCGCTTCGAAGCAGTGTTGCCACAATACTTTTTTATTTTTTTACCAAAATCACCAGTAAAAGTTACCAAATTCAACAAAAAATTACCAAACTTTTTTTATGTGGAGAACTGTACACAGATATGTTTGTACATACATATATCCGAAGACACCAAGCTTTTCAGACAACCAGCGCTTCATTCAGCTATAATTTTTATATCTGCGTGAACGCTAAAAGTCACAACAACAGAAACGCTTGGTGAGGATTTCAAACCTAAGTGTGGCCAAAGACACAAATTTGTCGATTGCGCGTTGCTTTAAGAACATATGTATATTTTGCATTTGAATATACATCTCCATCAATACAAAGCTCAGGCCACAAAGCAACTGAAGCTATGTGATCATTACCTTTGTCATGGGTACGGTTCATTCCAACAGAGGATTATTAGGCGCATCATTTCCCATAGAGAGGATGTCATTTTGCCATTGAAATCATCCGACTTGGCACCATTGGAATTTTTTAGAAAGGCGCATTTATGCGAATAAACCTAAAATTTTGGAGCATTTTAAA
>NW_016157193.1:248894-254399 GCF_001687245.7 Rhagoletis zephyria
ATTTGTATAGTAGGGAGATTTTTTCAAATTATATAAATATACGTTATTTGAATATTGAATTAATACACGTTTGAGGAAAGGGTGCGATAGTAGACTCCAGTTATAAGATTATAAATTAAATTTCCAAGAGAAAGTCGGAACTTTACATATTTTCTAATTACCTTCGAAAATATATTAACTCAAAAAAAAAAATAAACAATGCTTCATAGATCGATTTTTTTTAAATCTATCTTCATAAAGTTCTTTAAAAATATTTTGTAAATGAGGCCATAAGAGCTTAGGGGGAGAGTTACAACACAAAAACACATTTAAGGCGCAGCGAAGCACGCAGGGTAATTGCTAGTATATATATATATATATATTCATATATAGCAACACATGAATCCAACTTCTCCTGTTATTTTTGTTTACTATTCTCGGTTCTCGATTTTGGTTAAATTTACATATGTACATACCTTGATTGCATATAAATCTGTATATGCACTTATTTACGTTTGTACAGATAATTTTTGAGTGACCTATAAATCTCTCCGGGTCAATGACCACATAAATACATTTAACCATGTATATACATAGTTGAGGTAGGTTCGGGTATTTAGCTTAAACTAGAACCAAAGAAAAAATTTAGTAATTAAATTAACCTAAGTGGATAAATTTGAATTCCAATCATTTAAGAATTTCTAGTATTAAGATTATTATATATGTATTATATCCTTATTTATTATGAGTTGAATTTAAATAATAAAGGGTTATCATAATGATTATATAGAGTAAACTTAATGGTCTAATTTCGAAGGAAGTGTAGGTGGTCCGATGGGGCTTTTATTTTACTTTGAATACCTTTAAAGCCATGATAGGGTGGGTAAAGAGCGGCGCGCAAACGTACGAGCGTGCTGCACAGCTTGGGGTATTTCAGGCATACATAGGTGGATGGTAGTAATTAGGCTTGGTGGTAGCTTTCCTTAGTGTGCAAGACTAAATATTTTGTTAAGTCCCTAGGTCGATGGATGTAGGCTTGGGTTGCAACAGTGTATTGAACCCCACCCCAGACTGAAGCTCCGGCACGTAAGCCAGTGCACACGCCACGGTTGCAGGCAGGCAATGCAAGCCCATCTGGAAGCAATACCTAAGGGTCAGAGCATACAAATTCCGACTTTACTTTTTCACATGCATTTTTGGATCACCCTAATGTACATATATGTTTCTCGTATTTATAAATAGATTCCGGGAGGAAGACGCGAATATGCGCCAAAACAAGTAGGAGGAAAATAAACGTTTATTCTATTTGTAATAAAATACCGAAAAGCTCCATACTCAACATTAAACTTTCAGCTTAGTCGAGGAGAAATACTTATAACATACATGTATGTTTGGTTTTTGTACGGTTGCTGATACCACTTTGTAAGTATTCGCTACTATTCTACGCGAGAATCTGAAATGTGCTACTCTTCACGCAAAAATTTGAAATGTGCTAGTCTTCCACGCGAATAGTGAAATGTGCTAGTCTTCCGCGCAAAAATCTGAAATGTGCTACTCTTCCACGCAAAAATCTAAAATGAACTAGTCTTCCACGCGAATAGTGAAATGTGCTAGTCTTCCACGCGAGAATCTGAAATGTGCTACTTTTCGACGCGAATAATGAAATATGCTAGTCTTCGATGGGAATAGTGAAACGTCCTAGCAGGGAAAGCTACTAGTTGTGAACTAGACTTCTACCAGTTTGAGTTACAGCCCAACTAGTTCACGTTCTATCCTTTTTCAATGTTAGCGACTGGTATTTTTAACATGGCGATGTCCTACGAGATGTCAATTGCCAGACTATGCACCAGCATCTACTAGTAGAAATACTAGTAGCATCGTACCAGTTGATGAGATAATCAGCCAATGCATCCGCCGTGGAAAGCATAAGTCCCTGCAATAATCATTGGACCATAAAGTCTATGTGTGGTATATTGGAGTACTTACAGAAGTGTTCCTCTGTCTTGCTGTAGCAGACCAACTCGTGTCTGCAGCAGCTTATTGTTACCCGATCACTGCTCGTGTTTTAACGAAATGTGATTGAAGTTGAGCATTTGAAAGCACATTTGCATGTCTGGCTGTAGCTGACCGTGTAGAGAAGCTCGCTGTTAGTTGTTAGCTCCCAGCATGTTTGAGTTCGAATGCCGTCAGAGGCAACATGTAATTTTTAATTTTTGTTTTTGGTTTTTATTAACTTTGAAAAAACATCTGTGAAGTGAAAAACAAAAGCGTGTACAAATGAAAAAATATAACAATGCCATTGTTAATATGTTGGAGTAGTTTTGTGCTACTCTGATGTAATGCAGAGGTGGAGTATATGGTCCTGCCCTAGGACATCGCAATGTTAATTGGACCATATTTTTTATATGAATTGTGGTTTATTCTGGAGTACTCCTTGGTCCTTGGGGAGTACTCTTTACATGCATGCATGAGGTAGTCGCAACTTTTGCAGGGGTATGCCTTTTTGCTCGCGGCGCTCCAACAGTAGCAATGGCTACAGAGAAGAGCACTCGCGTGGTATGCCTGAGGTCCTAAGTTCAAGTCCTGGCGCAGGAAATTTTTTTATTTAATTTTTTATTTTTCTTAAATATTTTTTATGCATTTTTTTATTTAGGACTTTTTTGTAAATTTAATAAACATTTTTTTTTTAATTTGTTTTTTTATGGCCAAGCATTTCTTCCCATATGTATGTTTTTTCTGCAATGCAATTATATTTTCAAATTTGTTATTTATATTTAAATTGAAATAATTATTTTTACTTACATTAGTTTAACTTTAAAAATCTTAACCACCTCCAAGTGGCCTCGAACCTGCGATCTCAGAACCAGTGCCAGTAGTCCACGTGACGCCACAGCCAACATTTATAAGAAAAGCAATTAATTGCGTTTTATTTTTGGCTTTGGCTATTCAAAGGCAGATGTCGTTGAACGCTTAAGTTCTTCGAAATTGTCGAACTGGTAGGCACATACTAGTTAACAAACTAGTATTTTTTCTAACCGGTTTGGCTTTTCACTGCAGGGATGCTAGTTTTCCACGGTAATTTGAGATGTGCTACTCTTCGTTGGGAGCGACGGCATAGACACTTAGTCTGGTCAAAATAACCTTACATCAATGTTTTTTGTAGTCATGAGTTATTTATTTATTTATTTTTACACTAGCTTGTACCCGCGGGTTTCACCTCACGTTTTCATACAAATATGAAAAATAACGCTGTGGTACACAAAAAATATACATATAGAAATTATGTTTTTTTATAACCCATAGGCCACGACTGTACTTATAGTTTTTCTCCATCACTTCGTTTATTACTTCAATAATTGTAGTCATGAGTTATTTATTTATTTATATTTACACTAGCTTATACCCGCGGGTTTCACCTTACGTTTTCATACAAATATGAAAAATAACACTGTGCCGCACAAAAAATATCCATTTAGGTATTTCCATACGTCGCACGTACGTCGTATGTTTCAATGTGATACAAACAAGGAATACCATTTGTTTTCTTTAACTTATTTGGGCCATTGTATAGCACATAATTAGCTCTATATTTAACCGAAAAATGAAAACAATCGAACTGCTTGGTCCTGAAATATGTATAAGCATTTAAAAGGAGTGTCGTTACATGACAAAAAATGGAAGTAGATTTTTTCTTTTCTTACAAAATCGTAAAACTCTGCGAATTGTGGATGGCTATTTTCATGAAACTTATTTTAATATGATTTGATCAATTCTAGTTGTTTTTAGAGTTTTTTGAATTAATGCAACTACTTTCAATTTTCTTTTACAACCCCAAGTGTGAAACGTAAACATAAATTTCCATCGTTATATTTTTGTTAATATTGCTTTTAAATTAATTTTTAACGCAAATAAAACATGTATTATATGTAGAATATACTTTATATTTTGACTTCAGCGCCAATTCTGGGTGAATTTGTTGGAAATCTATGACTTATTATGTTTCAACTACATACGCCAAATTCGAACCAAATCGGACCATAAATATGGTTTTTCGAAATATCTCAACCTTGGCGCCGCCTAGGAAGACCATTTTACGCAAACATGATTCTACTTACATAGCCAGTATATATTTTAAAAAGCAGTAAAATCGGACCGTAAATAAGTTAGATATAAGACTTTTATTCTTTTTTGTCGTGGTGGACCTTCCGATGGAAACACCCATATAGAAATTGCTTTTTTATAGCCCATAGGACACGACTGTACTTATAGTTTTTCTCCATCACTTCGTTTATTACTTCAATAATAGAACTTTGGTATTCTTCAAATTACAACTTGTTGTTTTTTTGGTCGAATTAAACAATTTTTTTCTCTGTTTGAAAGTCATGGGTTTTACCTTTCTAACAAAGAAAAAAGTTAGAAAATCAGCTGGAGAAGGGCTTAGTATTGCTTTTTGAATTGAAAAAATACGTAAATTTTTCAAAAAACTTTCATTTTCTTCGCGCTCTTATTTGATCGTGAGGAAATAAAATTAAATAAAATAAAATCGAATAAAAAATGGCTTAGTAATGCTTTATTTAGTGATAATAAGTATATCTTTGTTTTCCTTTCCATTTTTTGTTTTTTTATTCACTTTAGTACCGTTGTCGATTATGTACGTACATATACGTACACATAAACTAACTATAGTTTTTTGTAGCATATGGCGCTGCTTCTACATTTGTTATTTTTTTACTTGATCTTACAAAACTCTTCCTAGGGCCATCGTAGTGCTCTCTTTGCACCGGTTTTAAGTTACTTTGAATCAGCTATACCCCCTTCTGGTCCTCCAGCATCAGAATATATTCCACCTTTAGATGAAATAAATGAAAAACATTTACTTTCACAAGCAGAATTTAAAGATCCTGAACGCGATTTAGAATTGCCCAAAAGACAATAATAATGTTCAGGTTCAAGAATGAAACAATTGATTTTTTTTTTTCAAGAAAATGTCAATATTACATTTCGTAGAACTGAGAAAACTGGTGCTTTTGTACCGCTACTTAACCCTAGAACACACACCCGGGTACAAATGTATCCACTTTCAACTTTGAAGTGTTGTAACTTTTGAACCGCTATACCTCTATACCGATCTAGGAAGATTATTTAGTTTTGAGTTCAAATTCAAAATTGGAACCAGATCGGACCATTGGTTCAGGAGCTACAGCCTTCCAAACACGTTATATACGTAAACACACACCCGGGATACGTTTGTACCCCAATAGTAAAAATCCTCATAATAATAAAAAAAAAACATTTTTTATATTATTTTTTTATTTGAAAAATTAAAAATATTCATTTCACACATTATATTATTGACTTTTATTATAAAAATTATAAAAATGCATCTTATATCTAAGGAAAATCATGGCAAATAGAGCAATTTGTTGATGTGACCGAATGTTCAAGACACATTGGCTTCTTACATTTGTCGCACAGCTTTCTGGTTTTTCTACGGCGTTTTTCCTCTTGTGCGTAACATAAATAGCA
>NW_016157193.1:254424-267332 GCF_001687245.7 Rhagoletis zephyria
AGAAATCGGTTGAATAAGCATTAAAAAAACCGCAAAATAAGGTCCCGGGTACAAACGTATCCCGGGTGTGTGTTTACGTGGTATTTTCTGGGTGTGTGTTCTAGGGTTAATGAAAATACTAAAAATAGTAACTTGATTTATTGCAATGATAGCAATGCATTGTTCGACAAATTTGGATATAACCATATCCCATATAACACAGTAGGGAGGCGAAAATATCACAGCTAAACGGCCAAATACGTAAACTTAATTTTGGCTTCTAGATTACGATGGCGTTTTCAGAAAATCCGTATCACGTCAAAACTTTGAGATATTTAGGGGGGGAGTTTTAGAGTTCTGAAATTGAATTTTTCGTCGTTTAAAACACTGCTCAGGTTTTGCATTTTTTTCTGGGCAAAGGTTTTGATAACTGATCTTACTTAACTGGGATCTTTTAAATTCAATGGCGTCCTTCGTATTTTCCCGATTGGCGCTAGTTTTCGAGATAACGGTGCCAGAAAATCTGCTTAAATTTTAGGATTTTTGTTAATAATTACCTCTGTTTTAAGGTTATTTTACTAAAATTGTACGCGTGACTGTATTTTAATATTACCTTAGCTATTTCTGAAAATCATGGAAATCGGTTCACTGTAACCATATATGTAATACTTCTATATTGCTAGTACAATATGATCGCTGTGAGTTTTCCATTCTAAATCAAAGAAAGACAGCCTATGAAAATATTTGTGATTGTAGAAGATACGTGTATATTTGTAAACTACTACATAGAATGAAGTGCCATATCATAACAGGGAATTCAACAAACAAACACAAATTTGACGGTCTCATGTTTCCTTCACGCTGAAATGTATATCGAGCCCTAGCCGCGAAAATGAAGTAAGACAACTTTTTTCAAAATTTAATTTTGATGCATAAATGCCTCTTAGAGCACCTGCATCAAAAAGTAAATAAAAAAAAATATATATACATTATTTTAAAGGTTAGGGCTCGGTATGACGAATTTCTCCGATGCTCCTCGTTATTTGGAAATGTGAAAAATTGGAAGATAGAAGATCTTTTCCAAATAAGACAAAACTTATTTACACATAAAGCGGTGTGGTATTTTATATGTTGGCCGAATCCAATAAAGCACGTTATTCGATTCCCTTCTATGCTGATTGAAGCCAATTGGAAATGCCAACTGATGCCAAGTCCTTCTCTAACTGGTATTTATATCCTCTGCCACCACCTCACCTCATACCACCTCATAGATTTACAAAAATTTTATTTATTATTAATTTTTCATAAGAGTTGTTTTTAAATAATAATTTGTGAAAGCGCTCCTGAAGTTTGAAAAGTAAAATTGTACATTCTCTTATCGGATCTCTCTTTCTCTTTTCAATATTTGGGCACTCTGATATTGGAGAATGTACTGTGAATGTACTAGCAATATAGAAGTATTACATATATGACTATAACATATAGCTCCCATACAACTGATTGTTCAGATATGTGGTTTTGCGTTACAACTCATATTTTATTTCGCAATATTTTTTTATAATAGTAGTTTATACACAGCTTGGACCTGAATTAGGGTTCTTTTCAATCCCACTCTGGCATATTTTGGCAGTTTCTGTTGTACGAATGACTTTTTAATACCTTTTTTGTACTGTGAAAGCTGTTGTTTGTTAAAGTCAAAGTGGTTGAGTAATGCTTTCAAATAGGCGGCGGTCTATACCGCGTCTATTTCACATAAGTTGGGAACCAAAAAACACAAACCGAAAATCTACCCGCGCGATTACTGTCATATTAATTGATAAAAAACATCGAAAATTTTGCGAAAAACTTTTATTCACCATATCATTGCCTTCGGAAACTCCTTAAGGTGAAAAAAATTAAAAAGCTTTGCAATAAATTAAACAAGTTTTGTTTCGTTTGTGGTAAATTCGTTTTGAAATGAGACCAGCGTAAATTAGTCTCAAATAAAAATGCACTAGCGTTCTATAAATGGTACTTTTTGCAGTCTGAACCTGCACAAAATAAATACACTCCCGAATTCACATGTGTTTCGTGCATTAAATAGTGCGATGAATTTTTGGTGGACAAAAAAAAAACGATTTTTGTTATCATTCGGTTTACCAATGATTTGGACAAATCCCGGAAAACGCGAAGCTGAAAATTGTTATGCATGCACCAACAATACATTTGGTTTCAATCGAAAAAGTAAGTAAATTTAAATAAAACCATGAAATTATGTATAGTTTGCCCTCACCTTAATCGCTGAGTGTATGAAATAGGTAAAAGTTTCTGTATGTTTGGAAGGTACCACGCCTAAGTATAACCTGCCTAAGCCTGCAGCAAATGTCCAAATAAAAAAAAATGCTGCAGAACTTTTTTAGTTTTTGTCCGCCGAACAAACAAGCTTAACATTTGTATATCGATGGCTGAGTGGAAGATCTACCTATCTCGGCAGCCAGTTCGAAAACGCGCTATCTCAGAAAACTTTTCAACAACGCCCTACTTCAGAATTTGATTGAAGAACGCACTATTTCAGAATTTTATTGAAAAACATCCTATCTCAGAATTTTGTTGAAGAACGCCCTATCTCAAAATACATTGAAAATGTGCTGAGATAGTGCGTTTTTAAATCGGAAGCTGAGATAGGTCGATCTTACACTCAGCCATCGATTTATGCATATATATGTACGTACATATACTCATAAATATTTAATTCAATAGATCGGTCTTGTGTCGTCTACAAAGGTNCAAATAAAAATGCACTAGCGTTCTATAAATGGTACTTTTTGCAGTCTGAACCTGCACAAAATAAATACACTCCCGAATTCACATGTATTTCGTGCATTAGTGCGATGAATTTTTGGTGGACAAAAAAACGATTTTCGTTACCATTCGGTTTACCAATGATTTGGACAAATCCCGGAAAACACGAAGCTGAAAATTGTTATGCATGCACCAACAATACATTTGGTTTCAATCGAAAAAGTAAGTAAATTTAAATAAAACCATGAAATTATGTATAGTTTGCCCTCACCTTAATCGCTGAGTGTATGAAATAGGTAAAAGTTTCTGTATGTTTGGAAGGTACCACGCCTAAGTATAACCAACCTTGGAAAGTCTGCAGCAGATGTCCAAATAAAAAAAAAAAAATGGTGCAGAACTTGTTTAGTTTTTGTCCGCCGAACAAACAAACTTAACATTTGTATATCGATGGCTGAGTGGAAGATCTACCTATCTCGGCAGCCAGTTCGAAAACGCCCTATCTCAGAAAACTTTTCAACAACGCCCTACTTCAGAATTTGATTGAAGAACGCACTATTTCAGAATTTTATTGAAAAACATCCTATCTCAGAATTTTGTTGAAGAACGCCCTATCTCAAAATACATTGAAAATGTGCTGAGATAGTGCGTTTTTAAATCGGAAGCTGAGATAGGTCGATCTTACACTCAGCCATCGATTTATGCATATATATGTACGTACATATACTCATAAATATTTAATTCAATAGATCGGTCTTGTGTCGTCTACAAAGGTGTACCGAGCGCTCATTTACCTGTTGCACAGAGTGATGCATTACAAGTTCCAAATCAAACTGTCTATGATTGCAAACAGTCTATGGCAACGCCATTACCACTAGATGATGGATCTGATTACATTCCGATTGAAAACAATTTACCGTCTTTCTTATCCCAAGAACACCTTAACAGCATGGTGCGTAAATTAAGGGCCTTATTCTGTATCACGAACGACAGGCAAAACGAACGATTCGTCTGCAGACGACAACCTCTCTGATTGCGATTTTTAACTCTATCGGTCGTCTTCGTCTTGCTTTTCATACATTACGTTGCAATGGTCTCGGTTGCGTTTAACCCGGCTAAAATGATGCCGCCGGACTAATTTTGAAGTATTCCTCTGCAGACGAATCGTTCGTGTTGCCTATCGTTCGTGATACAGAATAAGGCTGTAAATCTCTCCCATAACAACGCTATGATTTTGGCATCAGAACTGAAAAGCGTGAATGTTTTAGCACCACGACAAGATCCGTTTATGCCATATTTCAAGTTATCGGAAGATGGCTCTCAGGCGTATTGCATTGATGTTGCAGGTTTGAGGAATGAAATGGGAATTACTGACTATAAACCCGAACATTGGCGTCTCTTTATTGACGCATCAAATCGAAGTTTGAAAGCAGTCTTGCTCTATTGCGGTAGTAGCAAGAAACCCGTTCCCATCTTGTATGCGGTTGGAATAAAGGAATCATACGAAACAATGCAATTAATCTTAGATTGCATCAAGTACGAAGAGCACAGGTGGCGCGTGAACTGTGATTTTAAAGTTCTCTCACTACTATCAGGCATGCAAACGGGCTACACTAAATACTGTTGTTTGTTCTGTCATTGGGATAGTAGAGCCAAATGCAATCACTATACCAAATGTGATTGGCCAAAAATAAAGAAACAATCGATTGGTGAATTCAATATAGTTCACGAGCCCTTGATAGTGCTTAATAAAATCATGCTTCCCGATTTACATATCAAACTTGGTGTTGTTATATATTTTATTATATCTCTCTGTTGCTTTAAGAACCCTATAATTTTTATTTCAGGTGTGCTTAATGGGCCGGACATCAGAGGATTAATTAAGGATCAAGGCTTCTTGGAAATTCTTTATGGTACAGCAGCCGTTTCATTGGATGCACTTCGGGCTTTAATTAAACACGTTCTGTGTAAAAATCGTTCACCAGAATATGCAATTTTTACTGCGAACTTGATGGAATCTTTTGACGCCTTTGATGTGTACATGCCGGTGAGGTACGAGAGAGATTTCACCAATCCACTATGTATTTTGAGGACGGATTCGCTGGAAAACGATTAAATTCAATGTTGGCGGACTTTTGCTGATCGATCGCAGGAGGCAAAGGATATTAAAAAAAAATCATTCGAGCAATAGAAACTATGCCATGGGATTGAAGAGAACCCAAATTTAGGTCCAAATAGTATATAAAGTAATATTATAAAAAAAATATTACGAAATAAAATATGAGTTGTAACGCATGACCACATATCTGAACAATCATTGTATGGGAGCTATATGTTATAATGAACCGATTTCCATGATTTTCAGAAATAGCTAAGGTAATATCAAAATACAGTCACGTGCAAAATTTTAGTAAAATAACCTTAAAACTGAGGAAATTATTAACAAAAAACCTAAAATTTAAGCAGATTTTCAAGCACCGGTATTTCGAAAACTAGAGCCAATCTGGAAAAACGGAGGACGCCATTGAATTTAAAAGATCCCAGTTAAGTAAGATCACTTATCAAAACCTTTGCCCAGAAAAAAATTCAAAACCTGAGCACAGTGTTTTAAACGACGAAAAATTCACTTTCAGGACTCTAAAACTTCACCCCTAAATATCTCAAAAGTTTGACGTGATATGGATTATCTGAAAACGCCATCGTAATCTAGAGGCCAAAACTAAGTTTACGTGTTTGCCCGTTTAGCTGTGATATTTCAAAACCTTAAAATTTACCTATAGTGTAATTGGCGTCTATTCATCGATGGGTTTTAAGGTTTGAAAGCAGTGCTTTTACACAACAGTGGCTTGCTTCCATCAGTCCCATTGGTTTACGCTACCGATATCAAAGAATCTATGACAGTATGGCTGAAATATTAAATTTCATAGATCACAAAATTCACAAGTAGCTAATTGTAGCAGATTTCAATGTACTACCAATTTTTAATGGCATGCAGGGTGGTAACACAAAATATCCATGCTATTTTTGTGAATGGTACAGTCGAGCAATAGCCCTTACTTCGTTCAAAAAGAGTGGGTTCCACGTACGTCATTTGTTGTTGGTGCAAATAATAGTATAAATATTCATCTAGTTAATATAACGGACATTATTTTACCACCGCTGCATATTAAACTGGGTTTAATAAAGCTATTTGTGAAAACACTTGACAAAAATGGTGCAACATTCAAATATCTTGAAAAATTTTTTCCACGTATAACTTACGCGAAATTGAAAGAAGGGTATTCTTCAGGGACAGCAAATAACGATTATCTTTGAAATTTCAACTCAAAAAATCACACTGAAGGAGAAATACTACGTACATAGGGAGTAAACCAATATATTTCTTATTACGCGGAATATCTTCAGCGGCACTGATTTTTATTTTTTAATTTTTACTTATAAAAATCATGTATAAAGGGTGAACACACCAAAACTGCGACACTTAGAAATTACTACCAGAAACAAACTAGAAGGCTTTTAAATTATTTTTTTTTGTATTATATAACTTGGAAGTTTAGATGTTATTAAAATGATAAAATATTAGTTATTATTTGCTCCATATGCAAGTGATCGGTATTTTCATTGCACACGCGCCATCATGTTCTGCACGACTGCATCATCGACATTACGCGATGCGCACAACTACTTTGTTTTGCACTCTTCAATAATTTTCACTCTTTCAGCTGTTTTCTTCAAGATTCCTTTGACAATTGACCAATATTCCCCAATAGGACGTGGCTCTGGGCTATTGGGTGGATTGCAGTCGTGAGGTACAAAATTGATGTTATTTGCATTATACCACGGCAATGTGTCCTTGGCATAGTGGCAGGTTGCCATGTCCGCCTAGAACGATGGCCTACTCCTTATCTGTTGATAAATGACAGAAGACGTCTTTTGAGGCACTCATCCCGATAAACTTGATCATTCATTGTCCCGGATGGGAAAAAAGGGCAGCTCTTACGGCCGCAGGANGCGAAAACGCACTGAGGACCTTCCGAGCACTGTTTTTATCACTTTGACCATGCTAACCCCCGCTCCCTGGTTTTCTCGTAACTGTCAGGCCTTATTTGTACCGATTAAAACCCTGCAAACTGTCGAATAGTGCACTCTTTAATTTTTTAGCAATTTTACGTGTACTTAAGGCCGGATCATTTATAAACTCGTGCAAAATGGTTTGTCTCGTTTCTAGCTCGGTTGCCATTTTTAACTCAACTAGGAATCAAATTCAAATGAAATTTCTTCTACGTTCATCTAAGGTCTTGGTCAACTTACGGTATTTGAATTTCAAAATATTGAACTCGTTTTGGGTAAGTTATAAGCTTCCCAAAGTGTCGCAGTTTTGGTGTGTTCCCCTTTACTCATTATTTTTTACGCAGACAATCGTTATCGTAATCGTTATGTTTTGAGTTCTAATTTTTGCTCGGAAAATAATCGTTACGTTTTAAGTTTTATTTTTTGCTCGGAAAATAATGGTTACGTTTTAAGTTTTAATTTTCGCTCGGAAAATGATCGTTACGTTTTAAGTCTTATTTTTTGTTCGGAAAATAATGGTTACGTTTTAAGTTTAATTTTTTACTCGGAAAATATTGGTTACGTTTTAAGTTTTATTTTTTGGTCGAAAAATAATGGTAACGTTTAAGCTTTATTTTTTGCTCGGAAAATAATCGTTATTTCTTGAGTTTTATTTTTTGCTCAGAAAATAAAACTTAATTTTTACGTGTGCGTATGCGCAGATGAAGACGAAGTCCATTTTCATCCTCATCTTCATCTCTATCTTCATCTTCGTCTTGATTTTCGGCCCATTTTCATCTTCATCATCATCATTATCTTTATCCTTGTCTTTTTATTTATCTTTAACTTTGTCGTGTTCGTCATATTTATCATTAACTTCATCCTTCAATATAGGTTGTGAGTGTCTGTGGTTTTGCCGTTGCCCTTGGCTTTGTTTCTGCCCTNGTGCGTATGCGCAGATGAAGACGAAGTCCATTTTCATCCTCATCTTCATCTCTATCTTCATCTTCGTCTTGATTTTCGGCCCATTTTCATCTTCATCATCATCATTATCTTTATCCTTGTCTTTTTATTTATCTTTAACTTTGTCGTTGTTGTGAGTGTCTGTGGTTTTGCCGTTGCCCTTGGCTTTGTTTCTGCCCTTGTATCTTGCTCTCTGTATTTCAATAACCGTTTATTTAGATTTTTTACTTTACTTTACTTTTACTTTATTTAGATTTTTCCCGACGTTTCGCTAAGATTTTTAGCATCTTCAGGGGATTTTCTCGTTTATTTACTTGCGCAGCAATAAATATAAAACATTAACAAAACAACAAAAAACTAATAAACGTATGAATAGTTGCACTTTATTTCATAAACCAAATTTTGTTGTTTGATTTCTATGGGGGTTTTTGTTTTTGTAAATATTGTGGATAAAGTGCAATTAGATTTGTATGCTAGCGTTATGTTAGGTTGTGTGGCAATGTGTTGATTTAAGTTTTCGGACAACGCTGAAATATCGATTTGTGGTGTTTGTTGTTACTTTACTCGACGTTCTATTTATTTCTGTAATTTTTTGTTTTATTAAGTCGCGTGTTAATTTTTCTGGGTAGCTATTACTTTTTCGAATCTTTTTGAGTTTTTCTATGTTTATGTCGTGAAATTTCTTGTCACTCAATGTAAGTAGTATTAAATGCAATGGTAAAGAAGCCGAAAATTGCGACAAAGTGTGCATCGGAACAACCAAGTGAGCCCTGGGTACTCGTCTTAGCGAACACGAAGCTGACAAAAAAAAAACAAAGAAACAGCACAACACTAGCACAGCATGTGAATACTAGTGGCCATACAGCTGATTTGGCGAACGCTAGAATAATTGATATAGAGAAAAGAGCTGTTGCCGATATTTACAAAGTCGACTGTAACTATGGAGTGACGTTGATTACACCAAGACAATGCAAACACAAGTTCACTGCTTGGCTGATAATACGGAACTGAATTTATTGTAACAGACTAGAAAGGGAGAAATAAACAGAGTTCTTCATATAAAGGACAGTGATGTAAACATTTAACATTTAATGGGGATAAAACGTTGAATAATACATAACCTTAGACATATCATAAAACCAGAACATTCTCCCGCCTGTTAAGAGACACCTTAACCCTCAGTAGGAAGCTTGCATAATTTAGTAACAGGGCGCTTTATCGACCCATGAGATGTCTTAATTGTTGCTACGCGCACCAAATTGTCTTTGCCCGGGTGCACATCAGTAACTCGACCCATTTGCCAGCACGATGGTGGAGCACGTTCTTCATAAACCAGGACAACTGCTCCAGGCTTTAGATTTTGTTTTTCTTTATACCACTTGGCTCGCTGCTGTAGTGTAGTGAGATATTCACGCTGCCAGCGATGCCAAAATTTGAACGTCTTCGAACCCAGGTTCAGCTACTTGTACCAGTGGTTGGCCAATTAAAAAATGACCCGGTGTTAAGACATTGATATTGTCAACGTCGTCATCATAAAGAACTGTGAGAGGCCGAGAATTGAGTTGTGCCTAGATTTCACAAAGTAAGGTAGCAAATTCTTCGTAAGTGAGCCTAGTTTCGCCTAAAACACGTCGGAGGTGAAATTTCGTTGCTTTAACTGCGGACTCCCAAATTCCGCCGAAATGTGGTGCACCTGGTGGGATTAGATGCCAGTTGATGAATGAAGTGGCCATATATGACCCGACATCTCGAGATTTGGACATCTGTTTGAAACTCTTCATTAGTTCGCGNAAATTCCTCCGAAACGTGGTGCACCTGGTGGGATTAGATGCCAGTTGATGAATGAAGTGGCCATATATGACCCGACATCTCGAGATTTGGACATCTGTTTGAAACTCTTCATTAGTTCGCGGTTGGCGCCAATAAAGTTTGTGCCATTATCGCTGTGCATATCGGATGGCAAACCTCTGCGGGAGACAAATCTTTTTAGAGCTGCTATGAAAGCGTCTGTAGTCAGATCTGAGACAACTTCAAGATGCATTGCGCGTGTAGCAAGGCAGACAAAAACAGCGATATAACCTTTGATTGGAGCAGCATTGCGACCTTTGTGAGCCTTCATCAAAAAAGGGCCAGCATAGTCGACGCCAGTGCGAAGAAATGGTCGCGCTTGAGTAACGCGGCTGGGGGGAAGATCTGCCATCTGCTGAGNTGGAAGGCAGAAATGTACAACTTTGGTAAACGTGTATCGCAGCTGCCAGCTTGGTCAAGCATACTGCGCTGAGTTTCTGTGAATCGGTTGAGGGTTGTATTTAGATCTTTCACTCCAGTACTTGAGATGATAGCTGATGGGGTGGAGCGAGTGGCTAGCAATACGAGAAAGCGTTCTTTGAGGTCCAGATAGACATCTTCCTGCGAAGAATATTCCGACACTTGGTCATCATGCGATGCGATTTTGTTGTCGACATCTACAAATTCTTCCCATAAGGCGTCAAGCCGGTCGCACCGGATCTTCAGCGCCTCATAACTTGTAGACTCAGTTGCNATTGTCGACATCTATAAATTCTTCCCATAAGGCGTCAAGCCGGTCGCACTGGATCTTCAGCGCCTCATAACTTGTAGACTCAGTTGCTGCTAAAACATAACTTCTATATTTTGTGAAAGAGCCTTTTATTTGCCCGCGCGTACGAATNATTAATTGAGGCAGTGACAGAGTATGAACAGATATCCTCCCCGCCGTTATGCACTTTGCCAGCAAGTACATAACCAAAGATAGTATTTTGGATGGTTGGAAAGCCTGTTTTGCTGGTAAATTTTCCATCAGTAAGAAAGTCGAAGAAACGTTGTGAGCCAATGAGAACATCTATTGGCTGAGAGATAAGCGAACCGTCGTCTGCCATGTTCAGGTTTGGTGGAAAACCGCAATGAGACGTATTGACCGGATCTGACTTATCTTGGTGTGAAATGCGATTCAGAATAAAAGCATCAATGTTGACTGACACGTTGCTGTCGAAACGTGATGTGAGCTGCAGTGATACGATACCTCTTGTAATAACTGATTTTGCTCCTCCAATTCCACCAACCTTGATGCGCCCGTTTCTACGCGAGAGCCGCNGCCTTTTATTTGCCCGCGCGTACGAATTAAATTTGGGACTTCCATTAATTTGCGTTTGGTTTTGTTTAATATGTGAATTTTCGCCAAAGGTCTTTTGACAGATAAATTATGTGAGAGCGCTCTGAGACAACAGTTAGGCTGCGCTTCTTTTCCACCGTTTGATTATAAGTACAAGACGAATTATTGTTTCTCAAATTATCGCTCACAGTAACAACGGCATTTACTTACGTATGTACATACATGAGTGAACGTCAGATAAATAGGAATAGCTTTTGAGTTTTTGTTTTGCCTTTTGAGTGATTTCCTTTTTATGTGTTATTTTTTTTCGGGAGGCGAATTAAGAGTGAATTGAGGTAAACCGCAGACTGAGGATAACTGTTCAGGCTACACACAATGCAGCTTTTAATTTTAGTTTTGTCCGTACACGACCTTTTCGCTAGGTTGGGATGTCTTNGTTGACCGGATCTGACTTATCCTGGTGTGAAATGCGATTCAGAATAAAAGCATCAATGTTGACTGACACGTTGCTGTCGAAACGTGATGTGAGCTGCAGTGATACGATACCTCTTGTAATAACTGATTTTGCTCCTCCAATTCCACCAACCTTGATGCGCCCGTTTCTACGCGAGAGCCGCAATCGTTGGACTAGATCTNAGAGCAAAAACAGGATTCACATTAGATATCTTGAGAATAATGTAGAAAAGGGACAATGCAATGAAAATTGCCGCAGTTTATTTATTATGTTTATAAATATTGGTAGTATTCAGTTCAGGCAAAGCGTTGGTAACGATTTTTAGTTNGATCTTCAGACACAGATGTTCCCATTGATGCTGAGTCCATCAGCACCTTGCAGACCGACGCTCCGGTGGTATTGGTGTTTGAAGCTTTCACGACCGCTGTAGGAAGCGCAACCCTTTGATTCACCATATTNGAGAAATAAACAGAGTACTTCATATAAAGGACAGTGATGTTAACATGGAACATTTAATGGGGATAAAACGTTGAATAATACATAACTTTAGACATATCATAAAACCAGAACAAGAGCAAAAACAAGATTCACATTAGATATCTTGAGAATAATGTAGAAAAGGGACAATGCAATGAAAATTGCCGCAGTTTATTTATTATGTTTATAAATATTGGTAGTATTCAGTTCAGGCAAAGCGTTGGTAACGATTTTTAGTTTTATGTTCAGAGTTTAATTTTAAATGTAATGTAAGTTAACAACTCTTTTGTGTTAAACTTNTTGTCGTCCACATAGGTAGCATTTTTGCTTAGAGGTGCAATTGCTGACTCTGTGCTCTCCGGAGAGGCAATTGTAGTACAAGTTATCATTCTTCACGAATTCTCGCTTTTGAGTTACACCCAGCGATTTGAATTTAGGACACTTGTAAAGATGATGCGCACCATCGCAGCTGGTGCACGTTGCAGGTGTGTGATTAGAATCTGTTGCTATGAAACAGCGAGCACGAAAAGAAGTGGAAGCGCCGCTCTTATATGTTTCCATGCACTCAAGAGCTGACCATCTTTTGTTTAAAAATTCTATAAATTCTTCGATTTTTGGATGATCCTTGGACCCTTTGTCGCTTTCTGCCCATTGGCGTTTTGTGTCATCATCCAACTTTTTTAATAGCATGTATATTATCCAGGGATCTCGGCTTTCTGCATCTGCTCCTAACGATTTCAGCCCTCTCAAGATGCAGTCTGTGTTATCAGCTAGCGTGCGGATTGCCACAGCTGACGGCTCAACTACGCTTTTGAGCTCGAAAAAAGATTTTATGTAGGAGATGATTATGGGTTTTTGCTTGTCATACCTCTCGCATAGCTTGCTCCAAGCTCTGTCGTATGCTTCATTTGAGCAAACAATACCCGAAATCACCGTTTCAGCGTCGCCTTTCAGATACATTTGCAGGTACTGGAATTTTCGAGATTTAGATATTGTATTTACGTTGTGTACAGTGTTTAAAAACAGATCTTTAAAAGTTGGCCACTTGCAGTACTCCCCATGGAAGGCAGGAATGTC
>NW_016157193.1:270814-285253 GCF_001687245.7 Rhagoletis zephyria
AATGTAAACGTGATTGTGAACAGTAATATTAGTGATGTGCGTTATGGTGATTGCGATTTCTTATCACTGGCGGGGGAAATATCCCTCATCGCTATTTATTTTGAAACAATCTTTGGAAATGCAATTTACCTAATGGCGATCCTGCAGAAATAGAAGTAATTGAGCAATTCGGGGGTTGAAAGTAAAAAAAATTTATGTAAATTCCATGCGTTGAAATTAAAAATTTCCCTTGAGGATTTCCATTTTATCGATAGTGATCTCATTTTATGTTCATTAATATGAACCGACCTATATAGGGTATTAATGTTTTATCATCATTGTCTTCATCTTTGATAAAATTACACGGTCACCCGGTATTTATTTTATTTTCTTAAATAATTTTAATTATTTTTTTTTATAAAATTGTAGCTCATTGTCAAACAAAAACCTTGCAAATAAATCCAAACTTGAAAGATTGAAAAAATCAACAAAGTTTCATCAAATCTTCACAGTTTTTGTTCAGAATTTGTAGACATGTTTTGGGTTAACATTTTTATAGCCCATTCATTCTAACATAATAAGGTGCAAGTTTGAAGTATCTAAAAAATACCATAGATTTTTTGAATTTTTCTGTTTGCGGTGTTGCGCACTAGGAAATCTAACTAAAAAGCTCGAAATTTTTACGAAAGTGTGTAGATTTTTATAATGTTGCAAAAAGATTGAACCTTGGTACGGCTTTTTTTAAGTATAAACTGTACTTTTATAAAAAAAAAATACACAATATTAAGATAACTGGCCAAATCTTGTCAATATGTGAGTGTCGTAAAGTTTTTATAAGCACTTGAAATGCTATTAAAATGTCAAAACTTATTACCGAATCCAAAAAAATTAATCCATTAATAATACCTTTGTTGTTGAGGCAATAAAATCAATAAAAGCGCGATCACATCCTCATCGCATGAGTCTTCAACACCAACTGACGGTATGCAGTTTTATAGTCGATTCAATTTTAGTATTATAAAGTGAAAGTTCAGCTAAGAGTTCATGTTGATTTTTAATATTTTTTCGCATTTTCTTTTTACAAATTGGATGTACAAAAATTTCAGTATGGAAGAAAAAGTGCAACACCTTCAACGAAAAAAGTTCTCAAAAATCTATGCGAATTGAATGTACCATCCCGATCATTTAAATATCTCGGACTCGCCCACCACTAAAAATGATTATTTAAATCTAAAGTATATATTAAATGATATTTAATATTTGCTTTAGAGATGAAATTTCGAAAAATTTGTTTAAACAAAAATGTTATGCGCATATGCAGAATGTGGAAGCGAGATTCTTCTGCTTGCGTTTCTATGTTTATATATTTATCAGTTTAAGCACATACGATTAAATGTAAAAAAAATATTTTAATTGCGGATCCGAAAGAAATATTTATTAGTCGCATTGAGTTACGCAAAAATAGTGCCGAAAATCAATCGATTGTGCTGAAGGTGCTGGCTGCTTCCGAAAGGGCCGAAAATGGCACAATGCGCACTTATTTTCCATCACAATCACACATACAATCTCACTATTCTGTTGACTTCGTTTTCCCCTTCGTTTTCCCCTTCCGCACAGCTTTGCGCGCGCAGTCTCCCGCGACACATATGTGCTGATTTGGGCATCCCTACTCTATACAACTGATTGTTCAGATATGGGGTTTTACTGTGAAATTCCCTTATTTACTTATCTGCTAAAACAGATAAATATCGTAAGCTATTCTATAAATAATAATACAAGGTCTACTGAGAAAATCGTCAAAATGTATGCTGTATAAACTTTATCTCTTAAACCTCTGATTGTTCAGATACCAGTTATTACGATATATCTCCTTTATGTAGGAGTCTAAACCCATTAAATTGTGTTACCGGTTTACATACCGATCACACAGCAGTGAAAATCACATAGATTGGTGCTATATAAGGTATATCTTCCATACCTCTGATTGTTTAGATATGGTTTTTCATAAATATATGTATCTCCTCTATCTATGTATTCTGTAAATTTAAATTTTTTTTCAAATGCAGTGATCTGTAAATTTTCAGATGTTCATGAAAGGTATGAAGCTTCGGCACAGTGTTGGTAAAATGTTAATCAGATTAAGGATTAAAAATTAACGATTAAAATGTTAATCGCGATTAACGATTAAAATTAATTAATCGTAATCATCTGTACGATTAATGATTAAATTTTTTTAATCACTAGTCGTCGGTTGTAATTATGATTAATTAATTTTAACCATCAATCGTTAATCCAATTAAAAATAAAATCTGATTAAGTGCTCTAGTTTGTCCGAATTTGAAACCAAACAAGAGTTATAGTTATTCTTTTGTGTTTCGCGCTTATAAAAACACATAATATATGTATATATAAAAATAATAATAATTAGTATTTTTATTAGTAATACATAAACAGAGAATTTTCGCAACCCATCGCACATGTGCAGAGGGATATTAAAACCCTGTTGGAATAGATTGTAATGAAAACGCACACCAAATTGCTTACACTGATGAGGAAAACCGACTTAGCCATACTCGTTTAACTGGCCTTGTGTGCACAGGAAAATTCCAGCGTAAATTAATTAATCACCAAACCTATTTAATCAAATTAAAAGTTAGTGATTAAAAATTAATTTTTTAATCGCGGATACGATTAGCTGTTTAATCAGATTAAAATTAATCATGATTAACTGTAATCGAATTGAATTCAATCGAATTAACTACTTGATTAAAAAATCAATCGATTAGTGCCAACACTGCTTCGGCATAGCCGAAGACACCGCTGCTCGTACTTGTTCGAATATAATTTACTTATGACTTGGAAAAGATGAAATAATGTTTTTCATTGCCTCACGATCAAATAACGGCGTGAAGGAAATGAAAATTTTTTGAAAAATTTACGTTTATTTTTAATTAAACTTAAAAGACCGATACATAGCCTTTCTCCGGACGATTTTCAAACTTTGTTCTTTGTTTGAAAATTTTTAATTCGATCAAAAAACAACAAAGTTATAACTTCTTGAAGTTGTAATTTGAAGAATACCAAAGTTTTTTATATTTGTTAGAAAGGAAATAATAAACGAAGTGATGGAGAAAAACTATAAGTACAGTCGGCTATAACAAAACATAAGTTCTATATGAGAACCCCTGCATATTTTTTTGTTTACTTTTGCATCACTGTGTAATTTAAAGATGTTATATCTTATTTATGTGCCCATTTTGTTATAGCTGTATATTTTTAAAGGTATTTAGGCCGTTTAGAACTACGAAATTATAAAATGTCGTCTCCCAGCTAGGCATATATACGAAAGATATCAATCCCTCTAAGTTTACCG
The DNA here is from genome assembly GCF_001687245.7 of Rhagoletis zephyria. Lineage (NCBI taxonomy): Eukaryota > Metazoa > Arthropoda > Insecta > Diptera > Tephritidae > Rhagoletis > Rhagoletis zephyria. The sequence continues at coordinate 274,167 of NW_016157193.1, forward strand.
TAAAATGGTTCCAGGGATACGCCGCGTGAACGTGTAACCTTCTGACGGGTACCACGACAGCTTCTTAATATTTCCAACTAAAATTCAGTAACCTAACTTTGATAAAATACCATTTCTCAGTACTGCAGCTAAATGCCTCCAGAGGTATGCATCATGCGATTTTTAGATTATATGGCAGATGCCGGGTCTCCCTTTTCAATTAACTGAAATTTCGCGTGCCAGTATGGTACTGATAAAAAATAAATCTCCATAACAAATTTAAAATACTTCTATCTCTCCAGAGATATGTATAATGAAAGTTCAAGTATCAATGGGGGGCGACATTCCTCCTTTTCTAATAACTCGCATTTTTTACATGAAAAATCTTATATACATAACTCCATACTAAGTTCTAGTATTCTTCCAGTGAAATGTGGTAAGTAACAGTCAATTTGTACGGGAAGTTCCACGCCCCCTTTTCTTAGAAACATTAGAAAATTTGGGGTTTCCTTCCACGAGTATGGAACTGATTTTATATATCCCAATCAGTGATGGGCACACCTAAATACTTTTGTACTTTGCACTTTGGGTACTAAATACACAAATACTTAGTATTTTGAGATGACTAAATATTCAATATTTAGCAGCTCCTAAATACCTAAGTACTATTTACTGAGGTATTTAAGAGCTGCTAAATACCCATGTAAACAATACTTAGGTATTTAGGTGGTGCTAAATACTCAAGTAAAAAGTATTTAGGTATTTAGGAGTTATTAGATATTAAAGTAAGAAAAACTTGAGTATTTAGGAGCTGCTAGATACCAAAGTACAAAACACGAAAGTATTTAGCAGGTGCTAAATACTCTGGTCCAAAGTACTCAGGTACCTTGGGGATGCAAAATACTTTCACTAAAGTACCAAGGTATTTAGTCGATGGCTAAATACTTTCAAACTAAATACTGTATAATTTAGGAGAAATTTAGAGAATTAACACCTCACCTTACACTCACCTCAACTTACTTTACCACAACTCACTTCACCTTTCCTCAAATTAACTCACCACACCTCACCTAAACTCACCACACTTCGTACTGGTACACCAAAATCCGCCAAATCTTAACTCACCACAGTTGAACTCATCACACCCGTTCTCACCACACCTCATTTTGGGAACTGTTGCGGGATTTGAGAGATTCTTCAGACTAAATCAGGATTTTCAGGACTATTTCGGGGTTTTCGGGACTATTTTGGGATTTTCGAAGCCATTTCGTAATCCTTTAGGTATTCCTGGAAACTTTGTTTGAGATTTTCGGGATTCTCGGAACTAATATCGGGGTTTTCGAAACGACTTTCAAAATATTTAGGGATTTTTGGAACTAGTTTCAGGATTTTTGGGACTTTCGTAATTCTCGGAGTTAATAGCGGGACTTTCGGGAATATTTCGGAATTCTCAGGATTTTTGGGACTCCTCGACTATTTTTGGATTTTTAGGACTAATTTCTAGTTTTTGGGACTTTCGGAACTACTACCAGATTTTTGGACTTATTTCGGATTTATGGGCTTTTCGGGATACTCGGAAATAATTTCGGGACTTTCGGGACTATTTTGGGATTTTTGGGGCTCTCGGGATTATCGGGAGTAATTTAGTATTTTTTGGACTTTCCGAGACTGTTTTCAAATTTTTGGGACTTATTTAGGAACTTTCGGGTCTATTTCGAGACTGTCGGAAGTAATTTCAGGATTTTTGGGACTTTTGGGTGTATTTCGGAACTTTCGGGCCCATTTCGGGATTCTCGCAACTGTTTTCGAGACTTTTGGGATTTTCAGAAGTATTTCGGGATTTTTGGGACTAATTTCGAATTTTTGGGACTTTCGGGACTACTTCCAGATTTTTGAGACTTATTTTGGATTTTTGGAACATTCGGGTCTATTTCGGGATTGTCAGGAGGAATTTCGGAATTTTTGGGACTTTCGGGACTATCGGGAGGAATTTAGGTATTTTTGGGACTTTCGGGACTATTTACAGAATTTTGGGACTTATTTCAGATTTTTGGAACTTTCGGGACTAGTTCGGGATTATCGGGAGTAATTTAGGTATTTTTGGGACTTTCGGGACTACTTCCAGATTTTTGAGACTTATTTTGGATTTTTGGAACATTCGGGTCTATTTCGGGATTGTCAGGAGGAATTTCGGAATTTTTGGGACTTTCGGGAGTATTTAGAAATTTTTCGGGAGTATATCGATTTTTTTGGACTTCTGGAATTTTGAGACTTTCAGGACCATTTCGCGGTTTTCAGGAGTATTTCTGGATTTTTGGACTAAATTCGGATTTTTGGGACTTTTGGGATTAATTTCGGAATTTAGGGACTTATTTGCGATTTTTGGAACTTTCGGGACTATTTCGGGATTCTCGGAACTAATTTCGGATTTGTTGGGACTTTAGGGGCCATTTAAGGATTTTTGGGACTCTCGGGACTATTTCGGGTTTATTGGGAGTAATTTAGGTATTTTTGGGACTTTCGAGACTATTCCAGATATTTGAGACTTATTTTGGATTTTTGGAATTTTCGGGTCTATTTCGGGTTTGTCGGGAGTAATTTCGGAATTTTTGGGACTTTCGAGACTATTCCAGATATTTGAGACTTATTTTGGATTTTTGGAATTTTCGGGTCTATTTCGGGTTTGTCGGGAGTAATTTCGGAATTTTTGGGACTTTCGGGAGTATTTAGAAATTGTTGGGACTAATTTAGGAAGTTTGGGACTTTCGGAAAATACTTTTAAACTAAATACTGTATAATTTAGGAGAAATTTTGAGAATTAACACCTCACCTTACACTCACCTCAACTCACTTTACCACAACTCACTTCACCTTTCCTCAAATAAACTCACCACATACAAACTCACCACACCTCACCTAAACTCACCACACTTCCTACTGGTACACCAAAATCCGCCAAATCTTAACTCACCACAGTTGAACTCATCACACCCGTTCTCACCACACCTCAATTTGGGAACTGTTGCGGGATTTGAGAGACTCTTCAAACTAAATCAGGATTTTCAGGACTATTTCGGGGTTTTCGGGACTATTTTGGGATTTTCGAAGCTATTCCGTAATTCTTTAGGTATTTCCGGAAACTTTGTTTGAGATTTTCGGGATTCCCGGAACTAATATCGGGGGNTGAAGCTATTCCGTAATTCTTTAGGTATTCCCGGAAACTTTGTTTGAGATTTTCGGGATTCCCGGAACTAATATCGGGGGTTTCGAAACGACTTTCAAAATATTTAGGGATTTTTGGAAATAGTTTCGGGATTTTTGGGACTTATTTCGGATTTTTGGAACTTTCGGGACTTTTTCGGGATTCTCGGAACTAATTTCGGATTTGTTGGGACTTTCGGGGCCATTTAAGGATTTTTGGGACTCTCGGGATTATCGGGAGTAATTTAGGTATCTTTGGAACTTTCGAGACTATTTCCAGATTTTTGAGACTTATTTTGGATTTTTGGAATTTTCGGGTCTATTTCGGGTTTGTCGGGAGTAATTTCGGGATTTTTGGGGTTTTCGGGAGTATTTCGGAATTTTTGGGACTATTTCGGGCTTGTAATGACTAATTTCGGGACTTTCGGGACTATTTTGAGAGTGGATCTAATTTTGGGAATTTCGGGATTCTCGGGACTAAGTTCGGGATTTTCGAGACTACCTCAGGATTTTTGGGACTCCCGGCACTATCTTTGTTTTTGAGCCTAATTTTAGTGGTTTGGGACATTTGNCTCTTCAAACTAAATCAGGATTTTCAGGACTATTTCGGGGTTTTCGGGACTATTTTGGGATTTTCGAAGCTATTCCGTAATTCTTTAGGTATTTCCGGAAACTTTGTTTGAGATTTTCGGGATTCCCGGAACTAATATCGGGGGTTTCGAAACGACTTTCAAAATATTTAGGGATTTTTGGAAATAGTTTCGGGATTTTTGGGACTTATTTCGGATTTTTGGAACTTTCGGGACTTTTTCGGGATTCTCGGAACTAATTTCGGATTTGTTGGGACTTTCGGGGCCATTTAAGGATTTTTGGGACTCTCGGGATTATCGGGAGTAATTTAGGTATCTTTGGAACTTTCGAGACTATTTCCAGATTTTTGAGACTTATTTTGGATTTTTGGAATTTTCGGGTCTATTTCGGGTTTGTCGGGAGTAATTTCGGGATTTTTGGGGTTTTCGGGAGTATTTCGGAATTTTTGGGACTATTTCGGGCTTGTAATGACTAATTTCGGGACTTTCGGGACTATTTTGAGAGTGGATCTAATTTTGGGAATTTCGGGATTCTCGGGACTAAGTTCGGGATTTTCGAGACTACCTCAGGATTTTTGGGACTCCCGGCACTATCTTTGTTTTTGAGCCTAATTTTAGTGGTTTGGGACATTTGAGGCCGTTTTAGAGATTTTTGGGACCAATTTCGGATTTTTGGGACTTTCGGGACTATTTTTTGATTTTAGAGACTTTCGGAACTATTTGGGAATTTGGGACTAATTTAGGAACTTTAAGACTTTCGAAACTGTTTCAGAACGTCCCAAAATTCCCGAAACTAGTCCCAGTAATCCCGGAAGTCCCAAAAGCTCCAAAGTAGTCTCGAAAATCTCAAATTAATCCCGGCAGTCCCAAAAATCCGAAATTAGTCTCGAAAATTCCTAAATAATCCCGAAAGTCCTGAAATCAGTTCCGAGAATCCCGCGATAGTCCCAAAAATTCCAAAATACTCCCGGAATTCCCAAAAATCCCGAAACTACTCCCGACAATCCCGAAAGTTCCAAAAATCCGAAATAAGTCCCAAAAATCTGGAAATAGTCTCGAAAGTCCAAAAAAAGTACCTAAATTATTCCCGATAATCCCGAAATAGTCCCGAGAGTCCCAAAAATCCCTAAATAGCATTGAAAGTCCCAAACGCCCCGAAATTAGTTCCGACAATCCCGAAATTTTCCCGAAAGTTGTAAAATCCGAAATAAGTCCCAAAAATCCTTAAATAGTTCTCCAAATGCCAAAATTCCTAAATTTTCCTCAAAAAATGGAGAAATAGTCCCGTAAGTCCCATAAATCTGAAATTAGTTCAAAAATACCGCAATACTTGTGAAAACCTCGAAATGGTCCCGAAAGTATAAAAAATCCAAAAGAAGTCCCATAAAAATCGGTATACTCCCGAATGCCTCAAAAGTCCCAAAAATCCCGAAATTACACCCGGACAACCTCGAAATATCCTAAATTAGTCCCAAAAATCTGGAAAAGTCCCGAAAGTCCCAAAAATACCTAAATTACTCCCGACAATCCCGAAATAGTCCCGGGTGTCCCAAAAATCTGGAAAAAGTCCCAAAGATGTCTAAATAACCCCGAAAGTTCCAACAGTCCCGAAAACTCCATAAATCCGAAATAATCCCCAAAAATCTGGAAATAGTCCCAAAGGCCGATATAAGTCCCAAAAATCGAAAGATAGTCCTGGAGTCCCAAAAATTTCGAAATTACTCCCAAGTATTGTAAAATGCTGTCGAAAGCCCCAAAAGTCCCGAAAATCCCAATATTAGTTGCGAGAATCCCGAAAATCGCGAAACAGTCCCGAAAGTCCCAAAAAGTTGAAATTAGTCCTAAAAATCCAAAAATAGTCCAGGAGTCCCAAAAATCCCGAGAATTCCGAAATATTACCGAAAATCCCGCTATTAATTCCGAGAATCCCTAAAGTCCTAAAAATCCCGAAACTAGTTCCAAAATCCCTAAATATTGTGAAAGTCGTCTCGAAAATCCCGATATTAGTTCCGAGAATCCCGCAAATCTCAAATTCTAAATTCCTAAAGAATTACGAATTAGCTTCGAAAATCCCAAAATAGTGCCGAAAACCCCGAAATAGTCTTGAAAATCCTGATTTAGTGGATTTTGGTGTAGCAGTAGAAGGTGTGGTTTAGGGGAGGTGTGGTGAGGTTGTATGTGGTGTGTTGATTTGAGGAGAGGTGAAGTGAGTTTTGGTCAACTAAGTTGAGGTGAGTTTAAGGTGAGATGTTAATTCTCTAAATTTCTTCTAAATTATACAGTATTTAGTTTGAAAGTATTTACCCATCGTCTAAATACCTTGGTACTTTAGTGAAAGTATTTTGCATCCCCAAGGTGCATGAGTACTTTGGACCGCCTACTAAATACTTTCGTCTTTTGTACATTGGTATCTAGCAGCTCCTAAATATTCAAGTTTTTCTTACTTTAATATCTAATAGCTCCTAAATACCTAAGTAAATAGTACTTTGGTATTTACAACAACACAAAATACCTAAATACTTTTGTACTTAGTATTTAACACTTAGTAAAAACAATTTTGCCCATCACTGATCCCAATACCAAGTCCGAGTACTCTACCATAAACTCCTCTAGAGATATTCATATAAAATAGTAAATTTGTACTGGCGGTACCACGCCCACTTTTAGAATAATTCCATGAACTCCATAGTCATAGAATTAATTTTGTATAAACATCAATTTGCATGGTAGTTCCCACGCCCCTTTGTCCTATAACTCACTTTTCTCTATGAGTATGGTATCGATTTGACATGTATTCATACCGAGCTTGATTACTGTACCCAAAATATTTGAAGAGATGTGCAGTATGAAAGTTTCAGTTAGTATGGGAGGCACCACGCCCATTTTTCTCCGCTACTATTTCCCGTACTGTCCCACAAATATTTCCAGAGATATGTACATATGCATTATGAAAATTCCCAAGAACAATAGAATACAAGATTGCGCATTCCCGCAGAACGACATTTGTGGCAATGGGTAAACAAATAATATGGCGAAGAACAATGAGTTGACAGTTGTGAATTTGCAGTGAGAAAACGTGTTTTCTTCACGATTCACCAATTTCTCAAGCCGTCTTTGAATATAGCAAATTAAGCACAACGTTTACAAAAAATATGCAACCACTCTTGAAATGTGTTCAAAAGAATAGATCTTATTAATTAACTATTTAGAATTTTTGTGTTTGTATTGCACGTGCGGAAAAAGTATATCTTGTCGCAGCGCATGTTTTCCTGCAGAAAGTGGTTGATGCTTGCTTATCTCCGATTTTAATTTGTAATTTGTGGTAAATTTGTAATTTGTGGTAAATTTGTAATTTGTGGTAAATACGTGTTTTCTTCACGATTCACCAATTTCTCAAGCCGTCTTTGAATATAGCAAATTAAGCACAACGTTAACAAAAAATATGCAACCACTCTTGAAATGTGTTCAAAAGAATAGATCTTATTAATTAACTATTTAGAATTTTTGTGTTTGTATTGCACGTGCGGAAAAAGTATATCTTGTCGCAGCGCATGTTTTCCTGCAGAAAGTGGTTGATGCTTGCTTATCTCCGATTTTAATTTGTAATTTGTGGTAAATTTGTAATTTGTGGTAAATTTGTAATTTGTGGTAAATACGTGTTTTCTTCACGATTCACCAATTTCTCAAGCCGTCTTTGAATATAGCAAATTAAGCACAACGTTAACAAAAAATATGCAACCACTCTTGAAATGTGTTCAAAAGAATAGATCTTATTATTTTTGTGTTTGTATTGCAGGTGCGGAAAAAGTATATATTGTCGCAGCGCATGTTTTGCTGCAGAAATTGGTTGATGCTTGCTTATCCCCGATTTTAATTTGTAATTTGTGGTAAATTTGTAATTTGTGGTAAATTTGTAATTTGTGTCTAAATTGTATGGCTTCTCCTGCCGGCAGAACTCTACCCACTTTCTGGCGTCGTCGCGGGGAAACAAAAAAAACTGCATTTGGGGGCTTCACCCCTACGGCTGCTGCAATTCAACACACGACACGACATTTTTATAACAAATAAAACGTTTTTTACTTTAGAACGCACGAATTACTTCGATTTTTCACTCGAAAGTACACAATACGTTTGCGTTTGTTTACGAATTGCCATAAACGTCAAAGTCGGCGAAACCAAAGTAGCGGTTTCGGGAATGCACAACCTTCATGGAAAATTCCAATTTGTTTGGGAGGGGTCACCATTCTAGATTTATTGTAAATATTTTCTGTCTAAGACTATCCTTGGGAAATCCGTAGTAAGTGTGCCCAATTTGGCTCTGATCGGGAAAGCGGTTAAGTAAGTACCTATTTTCCAATCCAGGTCATAAACCATCTATGTGCGAAAATTTATTTTGACCACCCACTTCAAAAATATCTTCGAAATTAAGCTCTCTTAAAATTATTTAATTTAATTAACTTATTAATTTAATTTAAATTTTTTACAGGTGGAAACTTTAAAAAAAGTAGCCTATTTTCTAATCTAGGTCATAAACTACCTGCGTGCGAAATTCCATCCAGTGATATTAGTAGGATGGCAACCCTCTTCAAAAATATCTTCGAATTCAAGCTCTCTTAGGCTTTCTGCCCACTGGTCGTCTAATCATAGTTGTTTCATCGTCACAATCATGATGCAACGATTACATGACGACTACCCTTCCGCACACTCGGCCGTGATATTTCAACTCACTAGCGTCTAAAAATTCGCTTAGAGCAGGTATTTTCTGTTTTTTTGGTAAATATTTTCGTAGTCTTTACAAAAACCTGCAATTTTAAAATTATTAACTGTGCTGCAACAATTCTAGGCGTAATTTATCATAAATCTCTCGTCTTTTATTTTCTGAAATGTATTTTGTTCACGCACGTAGACAATTTTTACAATTTCGTCATATTTGAAAGTTAAAACTCTCACTTTTATTGAATTTTATTGCACTTATCCACTTTTTAATAGTTTCCACAGATTCTATACAAGAAATTAGTATTTCTGTAATTTTAATGCAAATATTAACTTTTTCACTAATTTTTTCCCATAAAATGTAAACAAACAATGCGTGCATAACGATTAGCAAACAACAATGTCGAGCTTATCCGTTTCTGCGTGTTCTGCGATTTGTTGCTAACTAGCCGATAACGACAGGTGTGCAGACCTCCATTGAAATGCATGTGCTGGGCTCAAACTTTCAGGGCGAGACGATAACGCAACCATGATTGGACGACAAGGGTGCAGATAGCTTTCCGCGTGATTATTAATTCAATTGAAATTTTTTAGCAGCTGGCAACTCCTAAAAAAGTAGAATATTTTTCAATGTAGGTCATAAACTATCTGTGTGCAAAATCTCATGCAAACCCGTTCAGTCGTTTCCGCGTGATGGAGCACTAAACTTCCAAACATACAAACTCTCACATTTATAATATTATTTAGTAGGATTACCGAGCTTGAAAACTGAGTTTCCATTTTTATACCTACATATGTTTCAAGGTTCAATCAATAAAGTGAAACGGTTAGGATAGTGGCCACAACATTTTTTTCAAATGTTGAAAATCAAAAGTTCTAGAGATATATTCATATATGCCCTGCCGATCACTGCCGTAAAATCTTAAAAATTAGTTTATATCGATGGTTCGCTGCAATAACGACACAATTCAAAATTTGAAAAATAAAAAATCTCACCACTGTTAAGTGGCTTATGATTAGTAAGGATTAAGACATTGATTATAGAAGGATAAGAGTCATGAGCCACTTAACAATAGTAAAAGACCCTTAAAATTAATTTACGAGAAAAAGAAAAATGACAACAAAGCAACAGGCATGGACACTCCGAACACACCACAAAGTACCACCAGGACAAAAATCACCGACTTTTACCGACCTGCAGGCAAAAACCATACAGAGACAACATAACGGATGTTAATATCGAGACAGCGAACCTACCAACCTATTACCTGCTTCTGAAATAAAAAAGGACACCATGACATTTCTAATAATTAATCATCGACGAAAATCACATTACCTAAGATAAATGAACATAAATTAAGGACAAAAACTCGAACCAGACAGAACGAAAAATGACACTGAAGATGGCACAGTGCTGAAACCGGTTTGTCTGCAAACCAAACTTGACAAGGGATGACGGAAATTCGTTCCAAAATAAATCAATAGTAAAAGATTTTATTTTTTTTAATTGTGGCAGTATTGCAGACGACCATCGATATGTATTTATTACTTAACCATTTATTCATAGCATTAGTGAATATTAATTGTATTTCTTTATTTTCCGATCTTCAATAGATTTTTCTCAGCAAGCATATGATATTTTGATGGAAGTGAAATCAAATATCCTCCTGCAATATAATGAAGATGTGGCTTGGCTTTCCTTTTACTCCGAGATGCTTCTAATTATTAAAGTTATTTTATATTACAGTGTAGAGGAAAAGTAAGTTCGATCATAAATTTAAAATTCTATGAAAAAATTAAACATCCTTAAAACTTTTAGTCTCAATCCTATGCCAATTATGTACCTAGAAGAGCTGTGTAAATTTGGATTATACGTAATTAATGGACAACAAAACCACATATGCCTGTTAAAGAAATATAGCTGTGAATACACGGAAATATTCGAAGAGAAGTATTTGTTCTTAAAATGGAAAGAGAGAATTCATTATATAAGTTCGTTACTTAATATGCCCACATTCGAAGAACACAAAAGTAAGGAAATCCAAGATGAAGACTTACCCGGCTTGGTAAAAATTAAACCATAAAATTTTTGGTGAAACAGTTATACGCCGTAAAAGTGGTACCACTCTTTTTTAAAGTATTGTGATTTGTTTTGTTTTTCGGTTACATTCATAATCCGGAAATTCAAAATCCAGACATATCAAAATAAAGACAAAATTTAAAAATGCAGAAAAATCAAAATACAGACAAATCAAAATACCGGCAAATCAAAATCCAGACAAATCAAAATACCGACAAATCAAAATACAGACAAATCAAAATACTGACAAATCAAAATACTGACAAATCAAAATACAGACATGAGGGGAAAAAATGTCGGTATAAAATTTTTGCAAATCAAAATCGTGTCTCTTAAGTCGTAGTTAGGCTCGCAGAGAGATCTGCGCAAAAATACTGTGGGAAAAATACTGGGGAATACTTTTCTAAAAAAATCCCGAATCCACCCCTAACCTTCTTCATCAAAACAATTTCAGTGTACCGGAATTTATTTAAAAAATTTTAATTAGTAAGTATTTACAAACAATCATTAACTACTTATATTAA
>NW_016157193.1:285656-289202 GCF_001687245.7 Rhagoletis zephyria
TGTATTTTGATTTGTCTGTATTTTGATTTGTCTGGATTTTGATTTGTCTGTATTTTGACTGGCCGCATTTTGAATGTCTGGATTTTGATTGTCTGGATTATGTTTTACACCCTTTGTTTTTGTATACATAAAAGAAATCTATGCGTAGTGCATATAAAAGAAATTACACAAATATGGTAAAATTTATTTAAATAATGGAGTTGTGAGCAATATGCAGAATAGTGCCATCCTAAAGGTCTGATTATGCATACTTTGCATAACTTCGCACAACCATTTGTACCACTGCAATTGAACATCACTTAAGAAAATGTAAAGCAAAATCTAAACTCAACAGATCGCTAAGTTTTATAAGTTCTGCTAATTTCTGAGTAATGAAGTACATTCAATATACTTAAAAAGTGCATACAAAATTACAGTTTTAACGTACAAGAAATGGCTAAGAAATTTTCTTGTATCAATTTTTTTTTTTTAAAAGCGCAAGGCAACCATGTTTGCAACGTAAATATATACCCATTATTTCTTGAGGAAACACACGAAATAATGCCAATTTTTTTTCTTGACCGTTTTCTTGAGAGCTGCAACTGGCCTGGCCCTACAATGTATGCAAAGTTATTAGGCCATACACTATTTGTTTAAGTATAAAGAATACAGAAGAAGTTTTTGAGTTTTTTAATATTTCTTTCGCTGATTTAAAATGTTCTATAAAGTACTAAATTTGTTATGATTAAAGCAATAATAAATAATACAAATCGAAACACAATGGATTAATCTACGTATGATTTCTTATGTAAAAATTCTGGTAAATTTCGAAAATATATTTGAAAAAAAAGACGCAAAACTGCTCAATTGGTATTTATTCTAAAAAGAACATCTGGGTATGTAGTGGAAATAAATTTTTAAATAATTTATTTTAATTACCACAAGTTGTAAGATTAAAATATATTTCCATTATATATGTATTTATATGTATGTATATATGTATGAATACAGTGTAACTAATAAAAACGCTTTTTCTAGTGGAAATTAATTTCTCCAATAAGTTGTATATGTACTTAGCCTGGCATACTAAGGGCCAGTTTTTAAGTGCGTGGCTTTGGTTTGAACATAGTTTAAACGCGCGAGTTGGCTGGTTTAAACTAATCGTAGGCAATTAAATGTCAGCCACCTGTTCAATTTAAACGCAGTTTGCGTGATCTAAGTTTACAGTGGCACTGAAAAACTGGGCCTAAGTTTTAAATTAATTCCCATAATGGAGTGGAACTACGTTTAAAACGTTATTTGCTTGCACCAATGGTTTCTGATCAATCCATTTCGCCACATCAACTTTAGGAATATCTGAGCATGACACAACACGATTTCTGAAATTTATAAATCTCTTAGTCGGAAATAATGTAAAAATTAGAAAACGACCGTACTAAGGCCTCGGCAACATGCAACACAGTATTAGCGTTTTGTTACGCCTCAGCAAAAAAAAAAAAGTTATAAAATCGTATAACATTTAGTTGCAATAAGTCAGTTTAACTACATATAACAGCGTGCTTTGATTCCAAAAAACCATAAAAAAACAAAAACCCTTAATAAAAGTAATCTTAACCACGCTCTTAAGAAATACTCCGTATTATTTATGAGTATTATTTATTATATATCTTTATTATTTGTTATGCAAAAAATTTCGATTATACATTATCGGCCATATCTATAGCACGCCATTTCAAAGTGATAGTGTGTGCCACTTTTGTTTATTTATTTATTTTAAGAATAAGGTTTTTAAGAATTAAGAAGAAAAAAAGTTTGAAATTTAGATGAAAATTTGTTGCACTTTTTTGTAGTTTTCTACAAATTGTTAAACTTGGGTTTATATGGGTTTTGTTAGAGAAAGAACTATATTTTAATTGAAAATTCTTAAAAATAAATAAATAAACATAAGTGGCACACAATATCACTTTGAAATGGCGTGCTATAGATATGACCGATACTGTAGGTCTTTGAAGAAAAAATATACATATGTACATACATGCGTATTAGACTGTGTCAAATAAAATGAATGTTTTTTTCTTTCAGTCTCATATCAAAATTTCGTTGTCGGTTACAAAAAAATAATGTCGGAAACATTTTAGTCATCTGTCTTCATTTTTCAGTTAGCGCTCTCAAAAATAAGAGTTTCTAATAATAATGGTTTGGCGCTTACACATATCGTCCCTTTTCTGCCTTAAGGCCTGTATGCAGCTCTCAAGAAGAGCAAAAACTCCATATAAAATGACGTACAAGAAATGGCTAAGAAATTTTCTTGAGTCAAATTTCCTTAAGGCAGTACGCATACCTTAATAAATTAACTACGCTTTCTACTACGGTTTTCTAAATTTTTTTGTGAAAAAAGAGCACAGGGCAACCCAGGTTTGCAACAGAAATATATGCCCGTTCCATTATTTCTTGAGGAAAGAGTGAGGCAACAGGCTGTGAAGTATCAAAAATGTCAAAATTCCTTGGGCACACACACGAAATAATGGCAATTTTTTCNACTGTTTAAGCGACAAACTATTTTAAAATAGAACAAAGACTTAATGAGGGTGCTCACTTCTGTTAGTGAAACTAGAAATATTAAGTAAAAAATACGTTTATTGTATCCTAAGGGAAGAAATTAAGCATTTTCTCTTACACTCTCTAAAATACCTCTATTGCAGAGACGAGGTTAAGGCAGAAACAGGACGATATGTTAGTGTTTGGCCGAGCTTCTCCTCAGATTTGTGGTGTGCGGCTTTATGCTGTCACACAAAGGAAAAGGACCTACAGTTTTACGCCGACTCCGAACGGCGATGGTAGTGGAGGTTTGCCACTTATGTCGAGACAAAATTTTGAGTGAGCGCTTTTTGGCTTAACCTTCTTATTTGATATCCGATTTTTTAAATCTTTATGTCGACGAAAAGGTCTCGTTCGGGACTATAATTGGCTATCAAACAGTTTTGGCCTTTAAAACCGTTTTAATTTATATCTACCTTCACTAATTTTGAAAATGCCATCCCTAGATTTTTATCTTTATACTATAAATCTAAAGCTATCAGAAAACGACGTTGGCCTTTCTATAAAAGGGTTAGGCTTTATTCACAAACAAAAAAGTTATAATGTGTTTAGTACTTGTGTGGCTTCCATTTTCAGATTTTGTAGTATGTAACTTTTCATGATCTTGCATTTAACATAACTTGTATGGAAATAGCTCGACCAACGAAAATGGCTGATACACTTGAACGGTTATAACTCAGTAGGGAAACAATTTCGAATAGGTGAGCGAGTTTCTGTATTGCTTAGCTTAAATCAAAAAGTTATAATAAAAATTAATTTTATTGAAAGTGTGAAGTTTTACTAAAGAAGAGATCGAAGAATCCCTTCATTAACAATAATAATAATAATAAATGGACAGAAAAATGCCAATCACCTGCCCGGGTCGGGAGCGTGCAAGGCCTTCAGGGATGCCCTTGCTGAGGCTAAGACAAAGCTTGGGAGAATATGATTAAATTTATACAAGGCAATATGAACAGGAGTAGGGTAGCT
>NW_016157193.1:289302-312245 GCF_001687245.7 Rhagoletis zephyria
GGCAAAATGATGGAGAGTCTGCTCAAAATACGCTTGACGTCAGCCATAGAAAGCGAGGGAGGCCTTTCACCCCGACAAGATGGGAAGACATGCTGGAGGCCTTGGAACGGTCATTCAAGGTTCCAACATACTTGCTAGATATGATCCGGGGCTACCTCAGAGACCGTTGGCTTTTGTACGACACAACACAAGGTCAGAGAAAGAGACGTATAACCGGCGGAGCGGCACAGGGGTCTGTACTTGGCCCGGACCTCTGGAACGCCACGTATGACAGTCTGTTGCGCACGGAAATGCCGGAGAGCGCCTTCCTTGTCGCCTTCGCGGACGACGTGGCAGCCGTCATAACAGCAAGAAATGTCCAGCTAGCACAGCTCAAGCTAAACCAGGTCATGCGCAACGTCAGTGGATGGATTAGCGATCACGGTCTGCAATTGGCTAGAGCCAAAACGGAGATCATTCTCCTCACCAGGAAACGGATCCCAACAATTAGAAATATGATGGTCGGACCTCAACTCGTGACGACTTCTAGGTCTACAAAATACCTAGGGGTGAAGCTTGACAGCAAAATCACATTCTGGGAACACATCCATGGAGTATGTGAAAAAGCTGCGTAGAGCACGGCGGCTCTAAGCCGGCTGATGGCGAACGTGGGCGGCCCGAAGCCATGCCGCAGGAAGCTTCTGATGACAGCGGTCCAATCGGTGCTCCTGTACCGGGCAGAAATATGGGCTGACGCATTGAAAGTAAAAAAATACCGGATTCAAATGTCTTCGGTCCAGCGCAGAGGGGCACTACGCATTGCTTCTGCATACCGTACAGTGTCCGCGGACGCGGTTCTAGTTATTTCTGGCGTCATGCCAATTGAGCTACATGCTTACGAGCGAAAAGAGATTTACAATCTCAGTGCCTAGATAGGTCGAGCAGCTGCTTTTTGCGTTTCTTTTTTTGTGTCAACTGACGGCAATTGGAAATCCCAAGTGAAGCCAAGTCCTTCTCCACTTGGCCTTTTCATCGCACTATGTTCATGTCATGGTGAAGCTCATACAGCCGTCGTCAATGCCTAAATTTCCGTAACTCTTCCGCAAAATGTTTCTTTCGAATACTCGAAGAGCCGTCTCATCGGATGTTGTTACTGTTTACTGTCCATCTTCTGCGCCATATACCAGCACGGGCATGACGAGTAACTTATAAGAGTGTGGTTTTCATACGTCGAGAGAGGAATTTAGATCTGATTTGCATACTCAGTCCAAAGTAGCACTTGTTGGCAGGAGCGATTCTGCCTTGAATTTCGATGCTGACATTATTATCGGTGTTAATTCTGGTTCCCAAGTAAACGAAAATCTCCACTTTCTCGACATCATAACTCACAACAGTGACGTGAGCGCCGAAGCACGAATGCGCTGACTGTTTGTTTGATGAAAGAAGATACTTCGTCTTGTCCTCATTGACTACCAGACCCAATCGATTTGCTTCTTTATCCAAGTTGGAAAAGGCTGAACAGACGTCGCGGTTCTTATTATGCCAGCAATTGCACGCTCTTGTAGAGAATTGTTCATGAGCAGTTCAGTACTGCAGCTCTTATTATCTGGTGGTGTTGCTCAACTTTATTGTACACAGCCGTATCACTTAAGCGGGGATACAAAATTCAGACATCGCGGCGTATAGGCAACTCTGTTTAGTGCTGGCGGCTTTGAAGTCGACGAATGGTGATTTTTTCGCGGGTCTTTTACAATACCTGGTCTTTGTTGAATTTGCAAGGTCTAAAGCCACACTGATAGGACCCAATCAGTTCGTTTACGGTGGGCGTCAGTCTTTCACACAATATGCCCGTTAAGACCTTGGAACCTAGTTAAGGCCTTGGAAACGTGGTAATTGGTAGGCCGCCCCATGGATTGGGCCGAGCACCCTTAAATTCCAGTCGGCGAGAATGCGTTCATCTGATCATATTCTGCATGACCGTTGATACATGGACGTTATCAACTACTCGTTGCCGTACTTGAATAGCTCAGCTGGCAGGCTGTCAGCTCCAGCGGCTTTGTTGTTTTCCAAACTCTCTATTTATATTCGTACTCATCATCGACTGGGGGCCCGGTTCGTCTTCTCAGTGCTGCTACCATTCAGTAGGGTGGAAAAGTGTTCCCTCCATAATTTAACTATATTCTGGACATTAGTCACTAGGTAGCCGTTGTAGTTCTTACAAGAGTTCGCCCAGGTCATGAAAACTTCCGTAAGTTGCTTAATTCTCTGGTAAAATTTTCGAGCATTATTCCTGTCGGTTTTCACTTCAAGCTTTTCGCACTCACGTATATCGGCCTCTTTCTTATTGCGGCAAATACGCCTCGCTTCCCTCTTCAGTTCCCTACAGCGGTCCCACATAGCCCACGTTGCGCCCGATCGCAGCGTGACCCTGTAGGCGGCATCTTTTTCTATGCAGCTTCTTGACATTCGTCATCCTACCAGTTTTTTTCGGGCTCGCTGAAATTCAACTGCTTCTTCGGCGGCGGCACTTAATGAATCAGAAATATGGTTCCCTCCTCGCATATAACGGTTTGTTGGGGTGCTCTCTGAGAGTAAGTGTGAGAGTCGAGTAGCGAATGCATTGGCCGTCTGTTGGCCAGCTTACAGTTCGTAAATATATAAGCGTAGTTATAGAGGTATATTATTTTTCCCCAAAAAATCCAACTACATATAAAGGCGAAGAATAGAAGCGGCCAATCCGTAACTCTATATGTAAATGTGGAATATATTTGACGAAAAATGACTCTGTGGCAAGGCGGCGAGAAAATAATCACGTTCAATTACTTTTCTTTAAACCAATGCGGATCGAGGAAGTTATTTAGCCTCATTGCGAGAGTCGTGTCGAACGCAAGTCATTTTTGAGAGTCGAATCGTATCGAAAATTTCACGTCATTGCCTCAGATTTCTACTCTACTAGTGTAATTTGTGTTACTGAAACCTGGTTCTGCCCATCTGTCCTTGATCTATCCTACAGCACTCCAGGCTATAATCTTCTTCGTCACGATCGAAACTCTAAAAGGGGGGGTGGCGTTGCAATATATAGCAAATCATCTATAAAAGTACGTCTATTGGCTGAATCTTTCAACTCTTGTACTGAGTTCATTATAGCTGAAGTCTCTGATGGAGTAACAAGCATTTTAGTGGTGTGTGTGTATAATCCCCGAAAGTGTAGTTTATTAGACTCATTTTTTGTTGAACTGTCTGTGTATCTAATTGACTATGAAATTTATGTGATTTGTGGTGATTTCAATGTGAACCTGCTCCAAAGCGACACCTATTATGATCAACTACTTGATCATGTTACCGCCGTAGGTCTTTCCATAGTTAATAAATCTGTACCGACGAGATTTGCTAAATAATTGTAACCCCAGCCTCTTGGATTATTTTATTACATCTAGTCTCAACCATGTCCTCAAATTTGACCAATTATTCTTTATATCTGACCACGACCTGATTTTCTGTTCAATAAATGTTATGTTTAATCGTCCCTCTGTTAGTAACACATTTATGTATCGTGACTATAAGTCTGTAAATATGAATGAACTATGTCAAAGCCTCTCAAGTGTGAATTGGAATGACTGTTGATATTGTGATTCAGTGGAAGAAAAACTTCTATTTTTTAATATCAACTTGACCAATATTTTCGAAAATCATATTCCTCTTCGTATGGCTCGAGCAACCAATCCATCTTGCCCTTGGTTCACCCAAAGAGTACATTCGGCAATAAGAACTCGTAACAGGCTATATGCAAAATGGAGAAGGCAAATGACTGACTTCACCTGGTCTCAGTATAAAGCTGCTCGAAATAAAGCTACTTCACTTATCAAGCAAGCAAAAAGAAAATACTGTTTCGCTAAATTGGATCCATCACTTCCTTCTAAATATTTATGGCGAAACTTAAAAAACTTGAAAGTGCATGGAAATTTGAAGTCTGAATGTGATTTAGATCCTTTTATACTAAATGACTTATTTACAGCTGCGAGTAGTAACATAGGTGCACCTCACAATTCGAAAGCTCTCTGGGTTGATACCAGCTTGGAAGAGAAATTTCAGTTTGTGGGAGTAAGTAGAGGTGATGTTGTTAGAGCTATATGGGGTATTAAATCTGAAGCTATTGGTGATGATGGAATTTCGCTGAAATTTGTGAAATTAGTTCTTCCATTCATATTGGGCGTCGTTACCTACATCATTAACCATTGCTTCACTACATCATGCTTTCCTACGCATTGGAAAAAAGCCATCATACTACCAGTTGCAAAGAAGACTACGCCCATTAACCCTAGTGATTATAGGCCGATCAGCATATTACCAGCTTTAGCGAAAGTATGTGAGTCCTTGATGGCAGAGCAAATTTCATCATTCATCCAGAAAACTAAATTGCTATCCCCACTGCAGTCCGGGTTTAGACCGAAGCACAGCTGCTCTACTGCAATGATGAAAATACTTGACATTAAAATACAATTTGACAACAATGACTTATCTCTCCTATGCCTATTAGACTTCTCAAAGGCTTTTGACATGGTTAATCATGATTTGTTATGTAAAAAATTAAAACACTTCTTTGGATTCTCGGATTGTGCAATAAAACTTATGATGAGTTACCTTGAAGGTCGGGTTCAAAAAGTGAAGAGGAAAAATGCTTTCTCTAGTTTTAAAGCTACTTTGGCTGGTGTCCCTCAGGGGTCTGTCCTAGGTCCTCTTTTGTTCAGTTTATTCGTCAATGATGTGTTCTCAGTATGTAAGTATGTTAATATTCATGCGTATGCCGATGATATTCAAGTGTATTTGTCTAGTCGTGTTGGTCTTGTTGAGGATTTGTGTTTTAGAATAAATAGTGATTTGTCTGCTATATCGCAGTAGGTAAGCGATAACTATCTATGCCTAAATGCGTCTAAGTCCTTTGTGTTGCTAATATGTAATTCGCGTAGTGAATGTTGAAAATATACCAGATTTGTTTATTGGTAATAGTGTGCTAATGTTTGTTAATAAGATCAAAAATGTAGGCTTTGTTATCAGCTCTAAGTTGACCTGTTCAGACCATGTTAATAGTGTTTTCAGCAGTGTGTATTCTGTTTTGCGAAGGTTGAGAATATCTGCTTCATTTACGCCATTGGAAACTAGGCGAAAGTTAGCGCAACAGCTCATCGTGCCCCTTATAACTTATTCAGAACTTGTCTACAGCAAATTTGATTTAACTTCCTCCCACAAAATTAATGTTCTCTTTAATAATGTCACTCGTTATGTGTATAGTCTAAAAAAGTCCGACCACATATCTCAGTGGAAAAATAAAATTCTGGGGTGTAGCATTAATGATTATCTTTCTGCTAGGAACTGCATATTTATTTATAAGTTATTAGAATGGAAATCCCCAATGTATTTGTATGAGAAGCTAAATCCAACGAAATCAAAAAGATGTCGCAATCTGATAATCCCGAAGTACAACTACTTGACATCGTCGAGGTAGTTTTTTATCAACGATGTAAGACTTTGGAACATCATCGCTGAATCCGTTAAATCTGGACTAAGTAGGAGCAACTACAAGTTGATCATATATAGTTACTTTAAGTCTACATAGTTGGTGTGATTTTGAAAAATCGTTTGCAGTTCTCTCATCTGTCCCTATTTTATTATCTTCGTTGCTAATCTCTATATCTTATTTTCCTCTAAAAGCTTACATATCTCGATTATTCTTATTAGTCTTAAGTATGCTTATTATAAATTTGTTTTATGTCACTAATTTAAGTTGATGTACTCTTAAAAGATTATAGTCTTACTTGTACAACCATTGTTTTCTTCAATAAACTAAAATAAATAAAAACTAAATAGTGTACTAAAACGCACTGCATAGTTTTTGATGATTTTCGTCTTTTAATTACTTCAGCACGAAAGTCGACAATGCCGATGTCGTCGAGTTGTACAATTTAGCCAAATTTACGACTTACGCAATGAGGCTGATTATTACCTGATAACAATCGATGAAATACCGTAGCAGAAACAGTTATCAATTATCAGCCGTCTACATTTGGATTTGCTCCTGGTACAACTAGTGAAGGAGAGTTCCAAGAAAATATTTACGTACAAGCAGCACCAGTTCCAAAATCATTGAAAGTATCGGACTTCAATTTTCAAAATCAGCTTCTCATAGAATTGACCTACTTAATCACTCCGGTGCTTTACTTGTAACTATAAGTACTTCTAAAGGATATTCGAACAGGAATTGCAGAAAAAGCATTAAAAGAGGACTTTGTAGAGGACATCGCTACGAAGCTTTTCACGGAAGTCTAAGGCACTCCACACATTATGCTCCTAATCATAGTAGTGTAATCGTTTCGGCATACTAAAGTATGAAACTTTTATGCCGAGAAAATGTATTTCAATGAAGCTCTGTACATTACGATTCATAATCATGCNCTCATAGAATTGACCTATCAAATCACTCCGGTGCTTTACTTGTAACTATAAGTACTTCTAAAGGATATTCGAACAGGAATTGCAGAAAAAGCATTAAAAGAGGACTTTGTAGAGGACATCGCTACGAAGCTTTTCACGGAAGTCTAAGGCACTCCACACATTATGCTCCTAATCATAGTAGTGTAATCGTTTCGGCATACTAAAGTATGAAACTTTTATGCCGAGAAAATGTATTTCAATGAAGCTCTGTACATTACGATTCATAATCATGCTTTCACCTAATCATAAAAGCTTCATGAATCGAAGCGCCCAACATTGTAAGGCGCTTGCCGTTTTGAAATCGTCAATAGGTTAATTTTTTGTGTTGGAAATAAAAATAAACAATTTTGTCATTTCAATAGGAAAAAATTGATAATGAATGTTTTCGTGCTAAAATTCGTGCAAATTGTATTATACCACAAGCGTTTATGCAATATTTCGCTGCAGAAATATTTGCGGCAGTGTATAGATGCCAAAGAATGGCCAGAAAATGTGTTACGTGTAGAAAGTGTTTATTAGCTGGTGACTTATGCAAGGCGTGGAAGTGTGCAGAAGTCGAGCCGTCATGCATTCGCTTCGGCATGACGAAACGATTGCTCTACTTTGATTAGGCGCATAATGTGCGGAGTGCCTAATTGTATTCCAATATATACATTAGACTGCATCACCAAAAAAAGTTGCGGTTTTCCCGCCGAGATTACAAAATTTATTAAATTAAATTTAATATTATTCGAATACGTTCGCCAAACTATTTGGGAAAAATATTAAGATTTAAGTGAGCTGGACCGATTTGAAAATACCTCCAAAAATGGAGTTTTTTATGAATAAAAATAGTTTCGTAAAGAACTTTTTGAAAAAAGTCCTCTCAGATGACAAAACAGATTAAGCTTAAAAAATCTGCATAAAAATATGTAAAAATATTTTCAACGGAATCGTAAAAATGAGATTTTTGATGCTGTTTTTTTTACTTTTTTCAAAGATTGATTTACGAAAAACTTAAATAACTGGGCCAAAACTATTCTGATTTAGACTTATGGGATCTCAGTAGAACGGTATTTTCACACTGTTTTAATTTCTGTCCAAAAAAAATCATTCGTGTCCCATTTTTTTTTTCAAATACCAACACATCTTAATTCAACTTTGAATGACGTTCGTTCATCCTACCTTTCTCTTTCATCCTTTGAATGACGTTCGTTCATCCTACCTTTCTCTTTCATCCTTTGAATGAGTTTATTAGCAAAGAAATAAAAAGGGTGACACCGACACCTCTTAAGTCTAAATCAGACCAGTTTAGGGTCAGTTATTCCAGTTTTTCTTATACCAATCTTTGAAAAAAAGTTAAAAAACAGCATCAAAAATCTCATCATTACGATTCCGTTCAAATTTTTTTTAAATTTTTTTTCAATATTTTTATGCAAATTTTTTAAGCTTAAACCGTTTTGTCATTTGAGGGGATTTTTAAAAAAAAAAATTTAAGAAACTATTTTTATTCACAAAAAACTCCATTTAGGTATTTAGAAATTGGTCCAGCTCACTTAAATCTTAATATTTTTTCGAAATATTTTGGTGGACGTCTTGAAATATAATAGATTTTATAATTCCAATGGAAAAATAGTACCGCTTTTTTTTTGTATGGGGAGTGATGCAGTCTAATATACATACAGACCCCCATTATGAGTTGCATTCGATCTTCGACTGTGATCGAAAGTGCTGACCGAACGAATTTTCATTTGGTATTATGGCGATCATTCGATGAAGAATAGCGCTATTGTGAATTTCGCTCGTTTAGGTTGTTAACATAGTATATTTTTCACCGCCTAGAAGCTTTGTTTACAAGTCGAGCAAACTAAATGGTGCGCTTATACATATGTACATATGTAAATTTGTGCAAATTAAAAAGAAATAAAAAGAAATTGAGTATATGAAAACGTNACGTTCGTTCATCCTACCTTTCTCTTTCATCCTTTGAATGAGTTTATTAGCAAAGAAATAAAAAGGGTGACACCGACACCTCTTAAGTCTAAATCAGACCAGTTTAGGGTCAGTTATTCCAGTTTTTCTTATACCAATCTTTGAAAAAAAGTTAAAAAACAGCATCAAAAATCTCATCATTACGATTCCGTTCAAATTTTTTTTAAATTTTTTTTCAATATTTTTATGCAAATTTTTTAAGCTTAAACCGTTTTGTCATTTGAGGGGATTTTTAAAAAAAAAAATTTAAGAAACTATTTTTATTCACAAAAAACTCCATTTAGGTATTTAGAAATTGGTCCAGCTCACTTAAATCTTAATATTTTTTCGAAATATTTTGGTGGACGTCTTGAAATATAATAGATTTTATAATTCCAATGGAAAAATAGTACCGCTTTTTTTTTGTATGGGGAGTGATGCAGTCTAATATACATACAGACCCCCATTATGAGTTGCATTCGATCTTCGACTGTGATCGAAAGTGCTGACCGAACGAATTTTCATTTGGTATTATGGCGATCATTCGATGAAGAATAGCGCTATTGTGAATTTCGCTCGTTTAGGTTGTTAACATAGTATATTTTTCACCGCCTAGAAGCTTTGTTTACAAGTCGAGCAAACTAAATGGTGCGCTTATACATATGTACATATGTAAATTTGTGCAAATTAAAAAGAAATAAAAAGAAATTGAGTATATGAAAACGTGGTAAAAAAATTTTAATTAGTACAACGGAGTTCTGGTTGAACGATTCTTCAGAGGATGAGAGCTTAGAAAACTGGCTAGGAGAAGATAACGTTTAAGAGAGTTTAAAGGCAGTCTTTCGAATATATTTTGATACTATATATTTAAGAAATTTTGCGATCCAATTCTATTTAAAATATATTAAAACTATAAACAGCTCTATGATTTTGTTCTCAGAGATCGTGCCAACAGCGTATTAGGATTTTCTTTCATAAGTAAAACCATGATAAAAACAATAGTAAGGTAAAACCGTTTNTAAACAGCTCTATGATTTTGTTCTCAGAGATCGTGCCAACAGCGTATTAGCATTTTCTTTCATAAGTAAAACCATGATAAAAACAATAGTAAGGTAAAACCGTTCTCTCAATTCGTCGGCAATGATTTTTTTTTGGAAGTTTTCCAACATTATAAAATCATAAAAAATTTAGAGTAAAAAAAGGAATTGTTCAAAGTTGTTGTTGTTTGAGAATTAAAATGAGAATGTGTGCATGAGTTTGTGTGTAAAATTTTAAAATTGAATTGATTGTAAACGTCAAAAATTTGAAAATTTCCTCTCAGCGGTTCTACCTTCCTATTTTTTTATCATGATTAAAATCAGACATTCGAGCTTGCGTTTTGTATTCACGACGTTGGAACTGCACGAAATTAATAAAAATTGTTTAAAATGAGTGTCTAGCCGCCAAAAAGTAAGAAAACAAATGCAAAGTCATACATTTTTCACAATTTTCTAACTCTTCGCTACACCAACGAAAGCAAAATTCTGTTCGACGGAAAATTCGATACTCAACGAAAATTTCGACACGCTTGCATAGCTCATAATACGAATTTCACTTTCGATCTTCGATAGCCAGCGAAGATCGAAAATCGAATGCAACTCATGATAAGGGCCACAGTCACTCACAAAAGTTTTCGTAAATTAGTTTTTTTCACAATATTCTAAATGTTTTCCATCATAAATATTTTTCGCTAGTTTTCGTTTAAAATATAGCGCATTCTATACCAAAAACCATATAAATCATTCTTGCAAACTTTGTACAAAATTCATAAAAATGAATCAAACTTAATCAAATTTTCTTAAAAATTTAAAATTTTTATTCAGAATTTTTTGAAAAATTTTCGGTATGCAGTTTTGTAGCCCGTTCAATTTTAGTAAAGTAAAGTGCACGTTTCAAGCAGCTAAAAATTACTGCTGATTTTTTAGAATTCTTTTTTGTCGAGCGTGTTGCGCATTTTCCCTCGACAAAAAAATTCGGTAATTTTTAGCTACTTGAAACTTGCACTTTATTATACTAAAATTTAACGGGGTACAAAACTGTATACCATAGTTTGATTAATTTTTATGAATTTTGTACAAAGTTTGCAAGAATCATTTATATGGTTTTTGTAATAGAATGAGCAATATTTTTAATGAAAATTAACGAAAAAGATTTACAATGGAAAGCATTTGTAATATAGTGAAAAAACTAAATTACGAATACTTCTGTGAGTGACTGTATGTACAAGTACACGGTTGAAAATAATGGGCATTTCTTTAATCCAGAAAACATTTTTCTGTCTATGGTAACAGACACGGAAAGAGACGGTGCTGCAGCCCTTCGAATAGATGCATATACGAAAATTATGTACTCTGGAATCTATCAGCTTTATTTTTCCGCAAATTTAACGTTCCTCGTATCAACCCTAATAGCAATTCCTACGTGAAAATGATAGACGAACAATTCCATAAATTTAACAAATATTTTATGTCGTACTCAAAATACTGTGAGTTTTGTACATGTTGTAAGTGAATCTTCACCTACAGTTTCACACAAGGAACACCTTAGGCATATTTTTGCTAAACTCGAATCACCAGAGGACTTCACATAATTATTCATCAAAGCGCAAAAGTTAGCAATTGTTAAGTGGTGGGTGTGAATGATTTTAAAAATATATTTTTTTTTGTTCGTGAATAAAGCGTAACCTTTTTAGCAAGGTCGTCATCTTTTTTTTAGAGCTTTAGAATATAGTACAAAACAAGAAATCTAGGTATCGTACAATTATAGTCCTAAGCAGAGTTGCTAGGCCAGAAGCTCAATAAAACCGGACATGTTTCGTTTGGCGTAGAATGAATGGGGGAATGGAGAAGAGGTAACTCTCATTATGCCAATGGCATTTGTCGTCAAGTAAGTGAAAATACATTGTCAAATGGGATTGAAAAGCGGCATATTGATTGATTTCAATCAGTATAGGTCTTTAGTGGTGTACATGCGTTGCTAAATCGGCTATCGGTCCGTTTTTAGCCCATAATATCATTGGTAAATGTATGGATAAAAGAGATAAAGCTGTGTCAAAATATGTCCATAAATTTTTGGCGTCAATATATGACATAGTGGAAACTAGCCTTAAGAGTATTCCTTCGAAAGCAAACAAATTTACAAAGCATGAAAAATACATTAAAAACATCGCATTTATTTTGACTGGTGAAACTTTGAAGATTCTCAGGAAGAAAATTTCAAACACATGAAGTACAAATATTTCGAGAAAGTGATACACAGAGTGGATGTGCCAATCCTACAAAAGATAAAATTCCTTGGTTTAGACCGGAGTTGTGAAAAATTAAATTAAATTTTTTAATGCATAGCATTTTAATGCAAATGAAAAAGATTCATGCATTAATTTTTGATATTTAATGTAAATGAAAATTTCAATGCATTAATTCCGAAGAAATAATGTTAATGATCTTTTTTTTTGTATTAACATTAAAATGGTTAAATGAATGCTATTGCAATAATTTATTGCATTAAAATTATAACAAGCATTAAAAACCCATTAACTAATTTTATTTTGAAGTAAAAATTCTTTGCTGACGTTAAGGGTAGAATTTTAAGGCCAAAAAAGATAGTGACGGACGTTAAGGCTAGTTTTCACTATGTCAAGTACAATGGCATTTGGCGTTACATATTTAGGTAAAATCACATTGTCAAATGGAACTTAAAAACGGTTTATTGATTGATTTAGATCAGAGTAGGTCCTCAGTCGTGTACATGCGCTTCTAAACTGGCTATCTGTCCGTTTTTGGCTCATATTTAATATATGTAATCGGTATGCATCAACAATCAACATAAAAATCTACAAAAGCACTCTGCGTTGCATGCACATTGGCTTTCATTTTCATAAAACATCTAACAATGTTTAGAAGAATTTTCCTACAAATACGTATAATATAATGAAGCTGAAAAAACTATTAGTAATTATTCCAAGTCCTTCCAAAAGGGGTTATTTATATTTCACTAGAAAAAAAATTTAATGGTTTTTAATAATGCAAACGAGGAAAATTATTAAATATTTTAGTGCATTAAAATTTTTTCATTAGCATTAGCTTGGATAATTTAATGAAAAAAATATTTCATTAGCATTACATTTTTCAGAATTAATGCATTGAAATATTCATTTGCATTATATTTCATAAATTAATGCATTAATTTTTTACATTAACATTATTACTTTAAATACCACTAATGCGTTAAAAAATTAATGCATTTTTCACAACTCTGGTTTAGACCATGAAGAAATTTCAATATTGAAGTGGGCTGTATTTTCTAACCATTCCAAGTTATCTCTTCTAGTGAAGTACTAACATAATAATCCGACCCGCGCTGTGTGATTCATAATTTTATAAATTTGTGAAGGCCTTTAGTTACTACATGTAACAAAACAAAAAAGTTTACCATAAGAATAAACATAATAGGGCATATTATGAATGAAGAGCATACTAAATATTAATTTCGTTGTACTAGGCATAGAGTTTTTAATACAAATAAAATTATACCATGTACGTCATCGCTCATTCAACTTTTACAAATATTTTTCATTTGAAGTTACAACGTTTAATAACTTTTTTCTAATTTTTGTTTTTACAAACTTTTATTCAACTTCCCTTGTACATATGTATATCCTGGAATTTCGCAACCAATATTTCAGCCAATTCCAAGGAATATATCGGGCTGAAATTTGGCACACACGCTTGGTTCTTGTGACAGTGCAATATAAAAAAATGTATCCGCTAGAAAGTTGGTTTACTTCTAGTTTAACGAAGGGCAAGTTTCAAGTTGGTAAAAAAGCCCGTTGATTTCTGTGTTTCATGTTTGTTTCCATACAAAGTATGTTCGACAATTTTCTTTTATATACATACCCAGGTTTTTTGAGAAATAAAAAGGTCGTATATAGATTTTGCGAAAAAAGTATTTTATTGTTAATTTTCCACATATTTTACTTTAGTTGTATTAATTAGTTTTTAAATTTTAATCCTTATTTACACTTACTTATTTATTTATTTATTTACATTTGCCAGCAGTGTAAACTTTGAGGGGAAAGTTCTTTTGGCACGCAGGTCTCCATATCTTCTGTATCCATAGGCAAATTTTCTCCATTTTGAGTCCCTTATACTCCCCCTTTTGTCCAACATAAGGCCTCATACTTAAAAATCGAATGGACTCGGAACTGGTGACTAGGACGGCCATTCATTCGACCAACCTTATACAGTTTTTTCTTTTTTGTATTTTTTTATACAAAGCCTAAGAAAAAATACACCTGAAAAAGACTTTGTGCCAAATGAACTTTTCTCTCAAAGTTTCAACTGCTGGCAAATAAAAATAGGTATTAAAATTTAATAACTAATTAATACAACTAAAGTAAAATATGTGGAAAATTAGCAATATAATACTTTTTTCGCAAAATCTATAAAGGACCCTCTTATTTCTCAAAAAACCAGGGTAGCAGTTATTCGTCGCCACGCTGTACATACATAGAGGACACCGCCAACAAAAGAAAAACATGCCTAAAATTAAATGGGCTACAAAACTGCATACCTAAATTTTTTCTAAATTTTCTTATTAAAAAGTTTAAATTTGGTGAAAATTTACAGGAAAATTGTAGAAACAGGCTAGGTATTTGAGAATAAAAGGATTAAGGTAGGAAAATGACAAAAAGTTGCGATCAATTGATACACTCCTGGGCAAGGCGGCAAGGCGAATTTATATAAGCTGGTGTTGTTTCATCAGCTGTGAGTAGCGTTTTATTGTCAAAATTTTGAATTTTGTTAGTGAGTGAGTGAAAACGTGAGAGTGTTTGCATTTACTGTCGCCCTTTTTCATTCGGGGAAGAATAGCTGAAATTTGACAATGGCCCGCTAAAAGCAAAAACAAAATACAAGTAATTGTTGTATTTGTTCAATCGATACCACCTTATATGTATTCGCCTTGCTCCTGGCCAAAGTGCCGATGCAGTTCTCTCAAAGGGTAGAGCGCTCTTGATGGTTCTGATTGCTAGAGGTAAAGCGTTCCAAAGATGGATAACAAAAACAAAAAACTGACGTTCAGATTTGAGACAATTGTATTTAATATAAATAATTTGGAGTGCATTTAAATTTGAAATGTAGAAAATTACCTTTGACACATTTTTTCACATCGTAATTGGAATTTAAAATTACGTTTGGTCGAAGGCGGAATTTTAAAAGCAGTATCCGGTGCCCACGGATTTTCAGGAAGTTCGTTATGGCTTAGTTTACCGCAAGAAAAATTTTACAAATCATTAAGCGGAACCTACAAGAACGTGAATATGTGAATTAGGTCACAGGGGTTGTAAAACTTGATTTTCGGGAAGCAGAAGGTTGTGAAATTACCGGCATCTTGAAAACATTGGTGGTCAAAACTTAAAAATAAAAATTTTAACTTAGAGACGGGACCATTTTTGGCCTTAACTAAACTATGCCTAATCGTTAGTATTTATACATGCTAGTAAAATTCCAAAATGATTATTCTCTAGCTCATCACTATATACTGGGAACTGTGAGACTCGTTGACTTACTCTAAAATTAGTTGCACTAAGGTTCTCAACGTCGGAGAGTCTTAATTTTTTCGCTACTTAATACTCGTCAGGTGATTTTTCGGTCGTCACTGTAGTTTGTGCAAATTCGGCTGCCGGACGGGCAGAGTCTTTCGTTTTAAAAATGTTCGTATTTGGTGATTCACTGACATTGAAAATAGTCTTTTTCTCCCAAATAGGTAAATAAATTTTATCTCAAAATATGGATCACTAACCGCTTTCACTTGAAACTCTAAATGATATTGAACATGCAAAATTTTGAAGGACGCAACTTAAGTCCAAAAGATATTCGTGTAGTATATATGTAGTAGTGTAGGGAGCATCTGAACCCGCAAACCCCCTACCTGCGTTCGCCCCTGGACGAGATCGTTGAGATCCAAATAGCCTGAAGCAATTGCTTTAAACAAAACTTTAATGAACTCTTATGTCTGCCCTCTGTAAGGATTGTGAGTTTTGTGACTTTTTTTTTTAGTTTTTTTTTTGAGATGGCATATTTTCAAAAACTAAAATGTTTGTAAAAAAAATGTGTATGTGAAAAATTTTTCAAGAAAAAATCTTAAAAATATTTATTTTCATAGGGAATTTTGATGTGTATATGTGTCATTGTTTTCAAATTTTTACGCGCCCCGTTCTCGAGACATTTGGAAAACTATTAAATCGATTTGTTTTTCTTTTGTGCTGTTAGGTTTTTAAAAATGTATTAATCAAGCTTAAATTTCATATCTATGTATTATTTATGTTTATGCATCAACTCTAAAAATAAAAAAAAAAAATATCAAACACATAAAGTGTGAACCCCGTCCGTTTTGGTATGGAACACCCCATATACATAAATGTATCATTTTACTCAGCATCGAAAGCTCTATTCCCTCCCCTTCATTTTACTTTTTTAGACGAGACTCCCTTGAGCTTCCATATGGGTACGTTCCAACGAGATACAAACAAGGAAAAACATTTGTTTCCTTTTTCTTCTTTGGACCAGTGTTTGAAAAACTGTCAGCATAGCAGCAACACCACTAAAAAACTTGCTGCTGCTGAGCTCCGAAATAAATTATTTCCTTTTGAAACTTTTGTGACTTCGCTTTGCTGCGCAAATATCCAATGCTAAAGCGCAGCACAGCTGAAATATGGGTATAATTTTGCTGTTCTGTTGCTTTGACTGCGAAATTTCCAACAGTTCAGCCACAGCGCAGTTCCTATTCGCTTTTTATGCGCTGTCGCTTTAACTGCCGAAGCTATGTACGAACAGCACAGCACAGCACAGTTTTATATTTGTTTATTTATTTATTTACTTATTTTATAAGTCAAATGAAAAATTAATTTCTTACTGACTACAGAAAGGAATTGCTTAGGAACTAGTTGAAATAATTATACAGTAGGCCCCGGACAGAGTTCTAGGCGTGGGAGCAAATTTCAGGTAATCAAATTTAGGAAACTCAGTATAAAACAAAGGGACGTATCGGAGATACCGCGCAGGAATAAAGAAGTTTAATTTCTCCAATAGGGCAGGGCAGTCAACTGTACAATTTAGCAGATTCACTACAACACTGCAAGAGAGAAAGGAAGGAGATCGTAGAGTAGATTTTAAAGTCGTCGGCGTGCAAAAAAAAATTCCGAAATTTGGAATCAGGAGCTGACATCATTAATAAATAATTTAAATAGCAAAGGTCCCAGTAAACTACCCTGGGGGACGCCTGACTGCCCGACGAAAGTTTGTGAAGATACGTTGTCAAAAGGCGACTGCGCAATGTCTGTTATATAAATAAGAGCAAATGCACTGCAAAAAAGGGGAGTGAAAGCCAATGTCAGATAATTTAGCCACTAAGATTTTATGGGAAACCCTATCGAAGGCTTTAAAGATGTCAGTATAGATCCCATCAACCTGATGTTCATCCCGAAAGACTGTAAAATAGTCTGCAGTAAAAACTGTAAGATTGGATACAGTTGACCGGCCACTGACGTATCCATGTTTGTTTGAGCATATTAAGCTACTGACTGAGATAGGGTAGAGTCGGAGACAATTTTGGGTGGGACTGCTGTCATGGTCCAGCCCGGCCACGAAATTTGAGCAGAAATACTCACTAAATAGATTTGCCGCCTCTTCAGGGGTACATAGTGATTTTTGCTAAATATTTGCAAGGGTTTTAAAGTTGTTTTCATAAAAATATGGTTCATGCTTTAACAAAAGTCATATAAATCACACTTTAAAACTTTATAAAGAGTTTAGAAAAATGTTAAAAATTTTCATTAAAATTTTGAGTTTTTTAATCTGATAATATAATTTATTTAGTATACACTTTTGTACCCCATTAAATTGTAGTACAACAAAGTGCAAGTCTTCAGCGGCTGCAAAATTGCGTTGATTTTTAATGTTTTTTTGCTAACTGCTTCTTGCACTTTTTTCTATACGAGCCTGGATTTCTTACGGAAGAAAATGCTCCCTACTGTAAGTGATTTTCGCCTAAATAATAATAGTGGATATGAAAAGTTATCTTAGCTTGTATATTTAACTAGAGGCTTTGCAAGTTATTATCTACACTAGTATCGCCCAGTCGTCGAAATTCGACATCTTTTTTCATACACTTTTGAATTTTACCTATCATCAATACTAAATCCTTTATGCGAATTACTATCTTGAATTCCATCAGCATAATTTATAGCGAATTTACAGGAAAACTTAAAATCGAATTATGGACATTAATACCGGATTGATTAATGCTAATTCTACCAAGTCTCCTCCTCAGTAGCTTGTGAAAACAGAACGAAAAAGGAAGCGATATGAGAATTTCAGTTTGTATGGGCGCTGCCACGCTCCCCTTTACCAAAATATACCATATTTCGTCGTAAGTACGCTATTGACAACATATGTTGCTGTGTCAAATTTCGGGACGTTAGCATAGGCGGTTACAGAGATAAGTGATATGAGAATTTCAGTTTGCATGGGCGGTGCCACGACCCCTTTTCCAAAATCTATCACGTTTCGCCATAAGTACGTTATTGATTACATACATAGCTCTGTCAAATTTCAGGACGTTAGCATAGGTGGTTCCAGAGATAAGCGATATGAGAATTTCAATTTGCATGGGCGGTGCCACGCCCCTTTTTCCAAAATCTATCACTCTTCGCTGTAAGTACGGTATTGACAACATATGGTGCTGTGTCAAAGTTCAGGATGTCAGCATAAGCAGTTCCAGAGATAAGCGATATAAGAATTCCAGTTTGTATGGGCGGTGCCACGCCCCTTTTCTAAAATCTACCACTTTTCGCCGAAAGGACGGTATTAACAACATATGTTGCTGTGTAAATTTTTGGGACGCTAGCATAAGCGGTTCTAGAAATAAGCGATATTAGAATTTTAGTTTATATGGGCGGTGCCACGCCCCCTTTCCAAAATCTACCACTCGTCGCCGTAAGAACGGTATTGACAACATATGTTGCTGTGTCAAATTTCAAGACGTCAGCATAAGCGGCTCCAGCTATAAGCGATATGAGAATTTCAGTTTGAATGGGCGGTGCCACACCCTCTTTCCCATTATCTACCACTTTTCGCCATAAGTACATACGTTATCTTTAATAGCTGTGTAAAATTTCAGGACGTTAGCATAAGCGGTTCCAGAGATAAGCGGTATGAGAATTTCAGTTTGCAAGGGCACTGCCACGCCCCCTTTGCCAAAATCTACCATATTTCGCCGTAAGTACGGTATGAACAACATATGTTGCTGTGTCAATTTTTGGGACGTTAGCATAGGCGGTTCCAGAGAAAAGCGATATGAAAATTTCTATTTGTATGGGCGGTGCCACGCCCCCTATCCAAAATCGACCACTCTTCGCCGTAAGTACGGTATTGACAACATATGTTGCTGTGCCAAATTTCAGGACGTCAGCATAAGTGGTTCCAGAGATAAGCGCTATGAGAATTTCAGTTTGTATGGGCGGTGCCATGCCCCCTATCCAAAATCTACCATATTTCGCCATAAGTAGGGTATTTACAATCTATGCATCTGTGCAGTCTAGATGTCAAATGCCGCGCCCCCTATGTATCGGGATTAACATTTCTGGATTATAGGAAGTTATATCCTTTAAATCGGTGTATGTTTCATTGAAATCGAGCGAACGGTGCCTTCAAAAAAGGGATTGTAAAATTTTCTTGTGGCGTATTTATATATATATATCGTCATTCTGCAAAACCATATACATAAATGGTTTCATCTAGGGATTAAACAAAATATATATTATCGAGGTCCCTTAATTAAAAAAAAATATATATATTTAGACATGTAGGTCTCGCAGATATGCCTTGAGGAGAGATTCTCTTCATGAAACACTTTATTTTCACTTAAGATTTTTCCCAAATTGTCCACCGATATTATTTATATTCAGAATGGAAATGCTGCATTGTAACACATTTACCAAAAATCGCTGGTAACTTCCTGAAAAGAATACGAATGTTTTTGAAACTAGTTTACGAAAAGAATGTTCAAAGCTCTATTCACCTTGAGCTACAAATTTCGAAATTGCAGTCCGTAGATTCTCTTTGCCTTTTTGCGAAGGCTCCTCATCAATAGTCTTTGCGACTCGACGCGAGTGTCTTTGTAACATAGCTATGCTACAGGAGATGAAATGTAATCCAAATTGAGGATGGTATTTTTTTTGCTATCACATACTTCCATTCTTACTATTTACCACCGTTAAAATGCAAGCAAATTTTTACAGCTGCTGTTGTTGTACAGCGCCACTTGCGCTGAGTTTCAAGAAACTTTCGAAAATATCAACAGCACAAAAATTTTGTTTTTCAACATGGTTGACAACCGAAGAAAGCCTTTCTTTCTTTGGACATCCAAGCAGTCAAACTACAAACACCTCGCCTTTTGTAATAGCATGATAGCCCAGAAAAACCAGTTTTTCTTGAAAACGGCGGCTTAAGTAAAATAAGATCAACTCATTAAATCCCAGTTTATCCATTTCCATTTCCATTTTGTTTGCCGAAAGATAACAAAATTGTAAAAGCTTACANAAAACCAGTTTTTCTTGAAAACGGCGGCTTAAGTAAAATAAGATCAACTCCTTAAATCCCAGTTTATCCATTTCCATTTCCATTTTGTTTGCCGAAAGATAACAAAATTGTAAAAGCTTACATTAAATCATAAATGAAAATAAAACAGAAAATTCTTGGGGTTATGCAAATAAGTCAGTTTATTTTGCAAACAAATGATAAAATGTCACTTTTTTTAAATTAGGACATGTTTCCCATTAAATATATTCCTTTAATTATCCGAACTTCATAAAAAAATGCACTTTAAACTTAAGAAATAAACTGGTTGCGCACACAACGTGTCAATAACGTTTTGAAAGTGTAACTTTGTTTGATTGCTGTCTAACAGTGATTTTTATTTTACAAAAACAGAGTGAAGTTTCTGTTATTTTGGAGTATTCCTTAGAAAATGGCATCAAAAAATAATGTAAAACTGCGTTTATGAAATTGGAATTTCGCACAGCCAAATGAATCATTTGACCTAATATGCACTCGCGCTACCTAGCAAGGCCATTTTTCGCGAAAATGTTTTTGCTTACATTTTAAAAAGCAGACAAATTGGCCCATAAATACGTTAGATATATGAATTTAATTTTTTCGTCGCGGTAGACCTTCCGATGGAAAACCCCCTACCTATTTTAGGCTGTTGTGTACGCTCTTTTTAAACCCGTATCGATCAATACTTAAAGTATCGACTGAGAAAATCAACACACTTGCCACCAATCCGTTACAAAATAATTTGCGCCAACTATTTCGCAAATTTGCCGCGTCACGAGTTCTTCGTTTGAGTTTTCA
This sequence comes from Rhagoletis zephyria, assembly GCF_001687245.7. Lineage (NCBI taxonomy): Eukaryota > Metazoa > Arthropoda > Insecta > Diptera > Tephritidae > Rhagoletis > Rhagoletis zephyria. Next base: position 310,173 of record NW_016157193.1, read on the forward strand.
GATCTTTGAGGAGACTTTGCTTCTCGAATAAGAAAAAAACGGTCACTCCATAGTCCTGTATGAAACTTTGCTTCTCGAATAAGAAAAAACGGACACTCCATAGTCCTGTTTTTGTTTTAATTATCACCCAGGCAAACAGACTATAAAACTGTCCGGTCAAAAACCGTACACCTGGCCACCCTGGTTCTCAGAGGGGCCTTTTCGGCGACATAAAGACTTAAATAATCGGATATTCAATAAAAAAATTTTAACAGAAAACGCGATTTAGCTGTTTTTAGCAGGTGCCCAAAAAAAATTTTTACACCCAAAATTTTTACTCGACATAAACGCAAAACCTTTTTTCGTGATACGCCTTAATGTTCATGTGTATAATATATAAAGTTTAATAGTGCAAAATATAGTACTTTATATTAAATAACTACGGATATCTTGATCCCTAACGTTATATTTTTTTATCATTATGTCGTAAAAAATCAGAATTTTCAAAAAAGGCAATTTTTTAAACCACGAACATGTTTGGTTGGGTTTCAGCTAAGCAATGATAAAATCTGTCTATTTCGCTAAGACTGCAAGGGCCGATGTTCGGTCGTTTTCTAGTAATAATAAATGTATGACTACGATCACTTACGACTCTGAAATGGCTTTAAAAGCAGATTGCTGCATTGAAGAGATTTGGTTTCCATTATTGCATAATAAACGTGCCATGCTGGCTTTACGTATTTCTGCGAGTTGTTCTGTAAGTATATAAATCAGTTAAGTGGTATAGTGTATAAGCATGTACGTTTTAATAAAAGTAAATTTAAAAAAATGGAGACATACAGGGTGTCCCAGAAGTAACGTGCCAAACTTTAGGGGAAAGTACGGGGGGTTAGCTCTTTGGCAAACAAAATATTTTCAGGTAAAAGTGTCACCGTTTCCTTTCATGTATTTTCTTTAACTGCATCTACAAACCAGGCTATACTTAGTAAATTTTTTATGTAAAATACTTCCAGATAGTTGCTTCTCCGTACTCAAATGCAATGTAGTTAAAATATATTAAGGAACCATCATAAAATTAGGACTATTTTGGGATTTTTAACTTTTTGATAGTTTCTCCCCCAACTTTGACTATCCCTGGTGAAAAAAAATGTACTGAGCTTTAACTTTGATATGATGATAGATTGGCGCTTACACAAATATTAGTGTTTGGCCGAGCTTCTCCTCCGATGTGCAACGTGCGCCTTGATGTTGTCACACAAAGCGGAGGGACCTACAGTTTAAGCCGACTCCGAACGGCGATTGTATTTTTATGAGAAGCTGTTTTTTTACTCGGAGGTTTGCCATTGCCTGCCGCGGGACGACCGCTGTTAAGAAACAACCTTTTTTCTATATTTTTGCGATGTTGCTTTGACCAGGGTTTGAACCCAGGTGCTGCGGAGTGGAAGCGCGCAATGCTTACCACTACACCACAGCTATAACTTTACATTACAAAAAAAAATTGCTCATTTAATAAAGATTTCAGAAAGGTGCCAAAGGTGAAAAAGTTATAGCCGCTTTTGTGGGCAAAGGACTGAGACACGGTAGAATCTTACAAATATTATAAATGTGAAAGTTTGTATGTTTGGATGTTTGGGAAATCATCACGCGGAAAAGACTGAACGGATTTGCTGAAATTTTGTACGTAGATAGCTTAAGGGTCAGATTGGTTAATAGGCCTTTTTTTTTAAAAGAGTTGCCACCTGTTAAAAAAGTTTAATTTATTTAATATGCGGGAACGACTGAATGGATTTGCATGAAAATTTGCACATAGATAGCTTATGACCTAGGTTAGAAAGTAGGCTACTTTTTTTAAGAGTTGCCACCTGTTAGAAATGTTTAATTTAATTTATACGCGGAAATGAGTGAACTGATTTGCATGGAAGTTTTCACACAGATAGCTTATGAGCTAGGTTGAAAAACTGGCTAATTTTTTTAAGAGTTACCACCTTCTAAAAATGTTTAACTAAATTAATACGCGGAAAAGTCTGAACGGATTTGCATGAAATTTTGCAAGCAGATAGCTTATGACCTACAGTGGAAAATAGGCTAATTTTT
>NW_016157193.1:314503-334447 GCF_001687245.7 Rhagoletis zephyria
AATTTAAATCTATTAAATACATTCTAGCGTGTCTCCTTTGCCCACAAAAGCGGCTATAACTTTTTTTCTATTCGAAACAGTAAGAGTGGCACCCTTCTGAAATCTTTATTAAATGAGCAATTTTTTATGTGATGTAAAGTTATAGCTCAGTACACTTTTTTCACCTGAGATACTCAAAGTTGGGGAAAAAAATATCAAAAAGTTAAAAATCCCAAAATAGTCCTAATTTTATGATGGTTCCTTAATATATTTTAACTACATTGCATTTGAGTATGGAGAAGCAACTATCTGGAAGTATTTTACATAAAAAATTTACTAAGTGTAGCTTGGTTTGTAGATGCAGTTAATTCAAATTAATAATCAATAATTAATTCAAAAAAATTTAAATAATTCAAAAACGGTGACACTTTTACCTGAAAATTTTTTGTATTCACAATTATTATTGAGCTCGAGGCCGTTTTTGAAACTTATTGTGGAAAAGCAACAATAATTTGAAAGAATGTTAGAATTTGAAAGATTGAGGGGAAATTAAACTTTTTATTTTTGAATTAATCACACAATACTATTTTACCCTTCCGATTTATAATTTTTTTATTTCAGACTGATAACAAATTATCTTTTAATGAATATATAAAATTATCGGTTGGTGGATTATGTATTTGAATATTTGCGAAATACACTAGGCCATTTTGCTTAGTTCTCCACAGTGTTGGGAAATAATCTATAATCTATACAAAAACTGTACTTTTCGACTGTAAATTGTATCGACTTTTTCATTTGTTCATATGCATGCATGCATACATAGATTCCCTTCAAGATCAATGCTTTGATGGTATTCACGGAAAAGTTTATGTAGGTACATTTACATATTTTACACTTCTAACATAAATGTGAAGGCAGATATTTTAAGATACATTTTTTAACAAACACATTTTTTTTAAGTTATTATGATTGGATAAAACAGACATCTTCTTTGAATTCAGTACTAAAACTTGAAATTTCAAGTGCTTATCAAAACTTTATACATGTTAACTAGATTGCCCATTTATCTTAAAATTATATAATTTTAATTATTTGTTTATAAAAATGCAGTTTATACTTTAACAAAACCCGTATAAATCCAAGGATTAATCTTTGCGCAACATTAACAAAATCAGCAAACCTGGGAAAAGCTTTTTAATTNATAAATCCAAGGATTAATCTTTGCGCAACATTAACAAAATCAGCAAACCTTGGAAAAGCTTTTTAATCAGATTTCCTATAAATACATATTGTGAGTATGCAGTTTTGTAGCCCGATCAATTCAAATAAAGCGCAATTTTAAAATACATAGCTGCGCTTTTCGTTGATTTTTAATATTTTTTTTTGAGGAAGGCGTTGCTCATTTTCTTCATTAAAAAATCGTCGAACATACTTAGCTAATATGGAAGAAAATTACCGACATCGTCAAAAATATGCCATACATCAATTGTAAATCACACCTACTTTAAATTTGCACTTTATTAGACTAAAATTGAATGAGCTAAAAAACTGCAAAATATTAAGGGATAAAATTAAAATAGAAAGTTCGAAATTTTGAGGAAAGTTTGTAGATTTTTTTTTAATGTTGTTCAAAGATTAAACTTACTTTCATTTAGTGTTTGTTAAGGAATAAACTATATTTTTATAAACAAATAATTCAAATTAAAATATTATAAAATAAATAGTCAAATCTAGTCAATAAAGTCGTAAAGTTATAATATTTAAGAACATCTCTTTCTTAATTAACGATGACACTGTTTCTATATGAAGCTGATTTCAACATTTTGTTTAAATAAAATTTAGTATCGAAAATATTCTTTCAAAACTTGCCTAGGAATGTGATACACATAATGGTTCGTTCAAAACCTTTTTTCAAAACTAGTTATTTGCCTATCGGGCTCTTACCACTTGTTAACTTCCTTTTTTTCTTTTAAACTACACAAACTTTGGGTTCACTTCAAGTTAATGATTTTATTTTGCGAAATGGTTCGATTATTATAGGATGCGTTCGCTCGGGCTCACGGACGAAAGATTCTGAATATATTCAAATTCAAAGTAAATTGACATTTGGAGTGCATATTTGTGTGTGTGTGTGTGTGTGTGTGTACAAGGGTGGTGGGTATACAGAGTGGTGTATAGGGAAAGTTAAATGTCGAGATGTTATGTTTACAATAGCCCTGTTCGCGTACGCACTATCCAGTAAATCCAGTACTAATTTTACTGGTTTTTTACTGGATGTCTTTTTCGTACGCAAAAACTTGCAAGAAACTAGCAAAACAGGGAAAATTGAGAGAGCAAAAATGACAGCTGAACTTGCAAGTTTTACTGGATAAATTTTTACTAGCAACTATTTGCTAGTAAGAAAAACAGCTGATGGCATGATGCTTAATGTAATTCACATTAACAAAATAATTGTTTGTGATGCTTTTAGAGTTGCAATTGACAAAATAAGCCCATTTAAATATATAAAAAGATAGAAAATACTAGTTTTCTAAGAAAATTGCATCGGAAAATAACAAATAAATCAGCTGTACATAAAACTAGCAACTTCTTGCTGGTTTTGCGTTTTCGTACTTTCTTGCATATTTCACTCATTGGGTGTAAATATTGACTTAATCTCCGAAATTTGGTTACTGGCAAGTTACTGAATATTTTTTGCTGCAGAATACGAAAACAAAGCTAATGTTGCGGAAGCGTGTGTGAATATGTAGTAGATGTGGGCAACACGTCGATCGGTGGTTCAGCGCACGAGCGGAAGTCCGGAGTAGCCTTCGCGGAAGGGCTCATTTGGCCATCCCAGCCCCCCTAGGCGAATATTCAGCCTAGCAACCGCTGCAACTGTTGAAGGGTCTGGACCACGTTACTAAGGCCAGTTCCCGACGATGATGCGGGCCAGATTGTCGCCGACGTGAGATGGCGCGGGGCGACGATAGGTTGACTGCTGCCAGTGGGTGCGATTTTGGTTGGTGTTAGGATGCCGACGTTGCACTCCCTGCCAATGATGATAAATGAGTTTTTAATTTTTGTACCAAATGGACAAAAAGAATGTACTAAATCAGCCGAAAAAGTACCGAAAATTTAAAAGACCATACATGCATATGCATCATGATTCAATAATGAAAGGTTTTGTAAGAAAAACTTTCTCTCGCTCTAATTTTATCAATGGGCGCGTGNTACCAAATGGACAAAAAGAATGTACTAAATCAGCCGAAAAAGTACCGAAAATTTAAAAGACCATACATGCATATGCATCATGATTCAATAATGAAAGGTTTTGTAAGAAAAACTTTCTCTCGCTCTAATTTTATCAATGGGCGCGTGTCTAAGACGTAGCTGTTGCTGAACTGTTGAGTGTTTGTTTCAGAAACGCACAGTTGAGTAGTTCCGCTCAGCTCAACGGTTGGCAACTTTACGCCATTTTTTCCATCATAAAATTATTTCGCTACATGAAGTCAGCAATTTATATAAGTCAAAAATGATGTTTCTCTTCCGTCAGTTTTCATAGAAATTTCAAATAAAAAAATGTTATGTAAATTGCTGGCGAAACTGGCTGTTAATAAAATGAAATACACGTACAAATACATATATGAAAAATAAAATAAGAAAAACTAAATTATAAATTTGTGCTATTCATATTTTTGGCTTAATATTTTTTTTTATTTTGTGCGGTTTTATTTAATTTTGCTTGTTTACAATGTGTTTTGGCAGTTTACGTATCATACCGTTTCTAAGACGTAACCGTTGAACTCAACAGTTTGACAGCATTTCAGCAACAGTTGGGGTAAACAGTTGTATCTTAGAAACGCGCCCAATGACACTCCCACCCTAGTCCTAAAAACAAGAACAGTGATATTTCTTTCCCGAATTTATTTGCAGGTTTTAGGAACATTTATCAATTTTTAGTAGTGAATTTTTTACATGACAAAATGGGTAAGAATCTGTATACTACAGAAATTCAATGCACATAGGCTAATGAGACGAAAAATTCCCTTAAATGCCGAAATGTATTTGCGATATTCGGGGAGACCTCTTGACTCTGCCAAGTCCCTGTAAAGTAAAGAGCGCGTTCTGGTAAATGAGTCAACGAAGGTCCTCCACAACACAATCCTGGTGTCTCCAAATGAGACTTTCACGCAATATAATATTGGCAAACCGCATCCGTGGGCCCAATAGTAACACTGGACAGCGCGGTTTAGGCAATGCCGCGATGTAATTGCTTGCGGCACTTCTCATTTGACGATGTAGATCACGTTCCCTGTCTCAGTCGTTTAGTAGCTGTGTGTTCTTTTTATTCTTCCTGAGCTCATCCAGTACGAATTGCCAATCGTGACTGTGTAAGCCAATGTATAATATTTTGACGGTGGCATAATTTCTCCAGCACACTAAAAGTGCAACATCAAAGAACTCGAATTACCATATTCGAAGCAACCAAGCCATAACCGCGAAAGAAACGTAAGCTCCAAATGTTTTTATTTGTCTTTTTTTTCAATAAATATTCCATAAGTTTTCCACAAACAAATAGCTTCTTCATATCCATCATCTAGAAAACAAATACATACAACAAAAAAATCTCAAAGAGGACCATTCATTATCGAGTTATGCGCCATCTGACGTACGAAAGTTTGGCATACATATACTTAGAAATATTTATTTTTAATAACGATCAGGGGTTATATTCGGTGTAAATTAGCTTGTTTAAATTATATAATTTTTGTTTTAAAATACCACCATTCGCTATTATCCACACCTTTTTGTGGAACTTAGCTACCATTTTAGGAAGTGTGATCGAATTCTTTCCCTTTTCTCCTGCTACCAAAAACTGTCCCTGTGGGTGGGAGTGTCAAATTTTAGAAAAAAAGCTACTTACAAAACCTTTAATAATTGAATCATGCATATGTATATGGCAATTTCCAAACAAAGTCTGTATGGCAGATATTTTTTATATATTGGTTTTTTAGATTGATAATTCTATCCTCTCGTTTACTGACGAGAATACGAAACTGCTTTCAGGCTCTTAAAAAATTTATTTTGGTTCTTATTTTTGCATTTTTGTAAAATATTTTCCAGAATGTAACATTTGCATATCACTTTAAAACTCATTTATCAGATAAGCTAATGTTGAAGTTTCTTCCACCTTCTTCATTACATTTGGTTCTTATTTTTGCATTTTTGTAAAATATTTTCCAGAATGTAACATTTGCATGTCACTTTAAAACTCATTTATCAGATAAGCTAATGTTTAAGTTTCTTCCACCTTCTTCATTACATTAACGTGACGTTTTTCTTAGTAGGCAGGCTTTTGATTAATCTTTCTACGGCAACAACTTCCCATATATGCCATTTGAATACTTTTGGAGAAACAAGCGATTTAAATAAAATATCTTTTTCCACCTAAAAGTGACATTCTGGAAATATTTCACATTGTTTGTATTTTTTATCATTGAAACCCCTGAATCAATAAATAGACATTGGTAATTATCTGTTTTTTGCCTTGTACTCTTCAGAAACAAACTTTAGCAAACCATAGTAGAAAGCATAGCGAATTTAGTAAGAAGAAATGTTTACAAATAATAACATAAAACCAGGTTTGGTTTTTATTAACACGTAACTTCAATTGCATTTCTGCTTGGATACAAAAATTTGAAACCAATGGTTTGTCTCTACGGGAAGGCATTGGTGTTATTGGAGATATTGAAAACAGTTTATTTCAAATGGAGAATGCGCTTGAAATGGATTTTTTCGTGCTTATTTTCTTCGACCCTGCTTATATTATAACAGCGACTGTTTGTTGATTTTAAAAAAGTCTTACATTTTTCCATGACTATATTTTTATCCCCAAGTGGTATTTCGAAATAATTTGTCGTAATGCTGTATTTTGTCAAAATTGCATGAAAAATGTCGAAGTAGTACCAATGTACTTTTTGGATCCAAAATGTACCAAAGAAGTACAATTGTATCATCAATTTCATCACTGCTCCCGGCTCCCGTTGCTGGCCCCGATGATCACCGCGCCTGATCGGAGGCACATTGTTTCGCCTTACGATGCGATGCAACAGCGTGTGGTGTTGCCGAAGACAGATTTGGCACCCGTCCGAGGTGCATTCGCTGCGGTTTATGCCGCCGCCGCACCCACTGCGGATTTGCCCTATTTTCAGAGGCATGTCTCCAAAGAAACGGCAACAGGTGGCCCGAGCGCATGGGCATTGCCTGAATTGCCTGGCGCTCACTCATGCCAGGTGGATTACGGGGTCCCGCAGAGATCTGCCCTTGCTGGCCTTCTTCCATTTGATTAGTTAACGACCTTGGGTTGTGTATGCGGGCCGTTGCAACTGGTTGGGCCGCAGGCTGTGGCATGTTGGCGTGTGGCGCCGCCCTTGGTGGTGCTGAGGCCCTCGGTACAGTTACCGCGGATCTGACCGCCGGAACAGAAGTGGAGGGGGACGATGTGGGCATTTCAACGTCCATTTCTATAGGAAGAAATCGCGACTTTAATTTTAGGTAGAAACTTTAGATGGCGGTTGGTGGCCGATTAGTGGGTTAATCGGGTATACATTAGTAAATATTCTTATTTACGTTAGTTGAGTTGCGTGGTTTTCGTTTTTTTGCGGGTTTAGGTTTATTACGCTTACGATTATTACGCTTCATGGATTATTGGCGTTTTCTGTCGGTAAAAGGCAAAGTTTTACGAGCGGTCGAGTTAGTGTACCGTTTTGTGTGCGCAAATCTACGACTCGTATGTAACCATCGGAGCCACGATGTAATTTTTCGATTCTTGCGAGGCGCCACTCGGCGGGGGGAAGACACTCATCGTGGATGAGAACACATCCTCCGATTTTAGGCTCCTCTTGAGTGTTCTTCCATCTATATCTTTTATGAAGGTCTTTTAAATAATCTTATTTCCATCTACGACTGAATTCATGATGGGGAATTTTCATTCGTTCCCATCGATTCATTAGAGATAAGGATTGCTCGTCTGGTTCGGGTATTGCCTAAGAAAATGCCCAGGGGCATGGGCGTAGCCAGGTAGGGGCAGGGGGGTGCTCGAGCCTAACTTTCAAATTTTCCTTACATATATATACAAAATAGTACCCTGAAATGCCAGCTTAATAGGGTCGAATGTGTTTTTAAGCTTTTTACCGCTGATTCCCATAGACCTCCCATATGTGGGGCAATTGGTGGGATAAATTGCCAATCAATGCCTTGGGGTGCGTATTTTTTTACGATTTCAGGCGAGACTTTCTCTATAAATTTCACAAATTGTTTTTCAGTGGCTTTTTTGGCTCCGACAAAGGATTTTCCATTGTCGCACATTATTTTGGATGGAAATCCTCGCCGTCCGGCGAAGCGAGCAAATGCCGCGAGAAAAGCCGCAGTTGTCAGATCAGAACATAGCTCGAGGTGTACTGCCTTTGTTGTAAAGCATACAAAGACAGCCACATAACCCTTCGTAAAGGTTGAAGTCCTTAACATGGAAGCCTTTATCTGGAAAGGCCCAGCAAAGGCAATACCAGTGGTAGTAAAGGGCAGAGCGAAAGTGCAGCGTTCAGGTGGAAGAGCTGCCATTATTTGCGTGCGCATCTTCTGCTTATGTATAGTGCAGACTTTACACATAAATATGCGTTTTTTGATCTGTGGCTTTAGTCGTGGAATATAAAATTCTTGTGGGACCATTTGTTGCATGAGGCGATGTTCGGCATGTAGCATTAATAAATGGAGAAATCTGAGGTATAGTGTTGTAAAGGGGGATTTCTCTGGTATTATTATGGGGTGGCGTTCGTTATATGAGAGGCTGGAGTTCGCTAGCCGTCCATTAGCACTAGGCAGACCTTTCGTGTCTAAAAATGTATTGAGTTTAAGATTTGACTCTTTTTTTCTATTGGTTTTGGTTCTTTTAGCATTAACATTTCGCGGCTGAAATAGCGCGTTTGAGTGTATGCAACAAGAGAAACCTTTGCTCTTTGTAGGCCGTGATGCGTTAAAATGTTATTTGGGAAATTCGGTATTTTCTTCACTTTATTTTTGAGGCGTTCTACGAATTTGGACATATAGGCGACTACCCTTAGGGCTCCGGGGAACGAGGAAAATCATTCTAGGATGTCAGTGTCATCCAATATTGTGTGAAAGGTCTCAACTTTTCGACTCAAGTATTTGGGCTGTGCGATTGGAAACATATGTTTTCCATGAGTGGGATGGTTTTTCTAACCAAGCTAAGACGATCTCTGAATCTGACCATAGATATAATTTTTGATTCATCATGCGTTTGCACAGTTGAGGCTAACTTTGCGAGTAGTAGAGTAAATTGCTGGCGAAACTGGCTGTTAATAAAATGAAATACACGTACAAATACATATATGAAAAATAAAATAAGAAAAAACCAAATTATAAATTTGTGCTATTCATATTTTTGGCTTAATATTTTTTTTAGTTTGTGCGGTTTTATTTAATTTTGCTTGTTTACAAATGTTTTGGCATTTTACGAATCATACCGTTTCTAAGACGTAACCGTTGAACTCAACAGTTTGACAGCATTTCAGCAACAGTTGGGGTAAACAGTTGTATCTTAGAAACGCGCCCAATGACACTCCCACCCAAGTCCTAAAAACAAGAACAGTGATATTTCTTTCCCGAATTTATTTGCAGGTTTTAGGAACATTTATCAATTTTTAGTAGTGAATTTTTTACATGACAAAATGGGTAAGAATCTGTATACTACAGAAATTCAATGCACATAGGCTAATGAGACGAAAAATTCCCTTAAATGCCGAAATGTATTTGCGATATTCGGGGAGACCTCTTGACTCTGCCAAGTCCCTGTAAAGTAAAGAGCGCGTTCTGGTAAATGAGTCAACGAAGGTCCTCCACAACACAATCCTGGTGTCTCCAAATGAGACTTTCACGCAATATAATATTGGCAAACCGCATCCGTGGGCCCAATAGTAACACTGAACAGCGCGGTTTAGGCAATGCCGCGATGTAATTGCTTGCGGCACTTCTCATTTGACGATGTAGATCACGTTCCCTGTCTCAGTCGTTTAGTAGCTGTGTGTTCTTTTTATTCTTCCTGAGCTCATCCAGTACGAATTGCCAATCGTGACTGTGTAAGCCAATGTATAATATTTTGACGGTGGCATAATTTCTCCAGCACACTAAAAGTGCAACATCAAAGAACTCGAATTACCATATTCGAAGCAACCAAGCCATAACCGCGAAAGAAACGTAAGCTCCAAATGTTTTTATTTGTCTTTTTTTTCAATAAATATTCCATAAGTTTTCCACAAACAAATAGCTTCTTCATATCCATCATCTAGAAAACAAATACATACAACAAAAAAATCTCAAAGAGGACCATTCATTATCGAGTTATGCGCCATCTGACGTACGAAAGTTTGGCATACATATACTTAGAAATATTTATTTTTAATAACGATCAGGGGTTATATTCGGTGTAAATTAGCTTGTTTAAATTATATAATTTTTGTTTTAAAATACCACCATTCGCTATTATCCACACCTTTTTGTGGAACTTAGCTACCATTTTAGGAAGTGTGATCGAATTCTTTCCCTTTTCTCCTGCTACCAAAAACTGTCCCTGTGGGTGGGAGTGTCAAATTTTAGAAAAAAAGCTACTTACAAAACCTTTAATAATTGAATCATGCATATGTATATGGCAATTTCCAAACAAAGTCTGTATGGCAGATATTTTTTATATATTGGTTTTTTAGATTGATAATTCTATCCTCTCGTTTACTGACGAGAATACGAAACTGCTTTCAGGCTCTTAAAAAATTTATTTTGGTTCTTATTTTTGCATTTTTGTAAAATATTTTCCAGAATGTAACATTTGCATATCACTTTAAAACTCATTTATCAGATAAGCTAATGTTGAAGTTTCTTCCACCTTCTTCATTACATTTGGTTCTTATTTTTGCATTTTTGTAAAATATTTTCCAGAATGTAACATTTGCATGTCACTTTAAAACTCATTTATCAGATAAGCTAATGTTTAAGTTTCTTCCACCTTCTTCATTACATTAACGTGACGTTTTTCTTAGTAGGCAGGCTTTTGATTAATCTTTCTACGGCAACAACTTCCCATATATGCCATTTGAATACTTTTGGAGAAACAAGCGATTTAAATAAAATATCTTTTTCCACCTAAAAGTGACATTCTGGAAATATTTCACATTGTTTGTATTTTTTATCATTGAAACCCCTGAATCAATAAATAGACATTGGTAATTATCTGTTTTTTGCCTTGTACTCTTCAGAAACAAACTTTAGCAAACCATAGTAGAAAGCATAGCGAATTTAGTAAGAAGAAATGTTTACAAATAATAACATAAAACCAGGTTTGGTTTTTATTAACACGTAACTTCAATTGCATTTCTGCTTGGATACAAAAATTTGAAACCAATGGTTTGTCTCTACGGGAAGGCATTGGTGTTATTGGAGATATTGAAAACAGTTTATTTCAAATGGAGAATGCGCTTGAAATGGATTTTTTCGTGCTTATTTTCTTCGACCCTGCTTATATTATAACAGCGACTGTTTGTTGATTTTAAAAAAGTCTTACATTTTTCCATGACTATATTTTTATCCCCAAGTGGTATTTCGAAATAATTTGTCGTAATGCTGTATTTTGTCAAAATTGCATGAAAAATGTCGAAGTAGTACCAATGTACTTTTTGGATCCAAAATGTACCAAAGAAGTACAATTGTATCATCAATTTCATCACTGCTCCCGGCTCCCGTTGCTGGCCCCGATGATCACCGCGCCTGATCGGAGGCACATTGTTTCGCCTTACGATGCGATGCAACAGCGTGTGGTGTTGCCGAAGACAGATTTGGCACCCGTCCGAGGTGCATTCGCTGCGGTTTATGCCGCCGCCGCACCCACTGCGGATTTGCCCTATTTTCAGAGGCATGTCTCCAAAGAAACGGCAACAGGTGGCCCGAGCGCATGGGCATTGCCTGAATTGCCTGGCGCTCACTCATGCCAGGTGGATTACGGGGTCCCGCAGAGATCTGCCCTTGCTGGCCTTCTTCCATTTGATTAGTTAACGACCTTGGGTTGTGTATGCGGGCCGTTGCAACTGGTTGGGCCGCAGGCTGTGGCATGTTGGCGTGTGGCGCCGCCCTTGGTGGTGCTGAGGCCCTCGGTACAGTTACCGCGGATCTGACCGCCGGAACAGAAGTGGAGGGGGACGATGTGGGCATTTCAACGTCCATTTCTATAGGAAGAAATCGCGACTTTAATTTTAGGTAGAAACTTTAGATGGCGGTTGGTGGCCGATTAGTGGGTTAATCGGGTATACATTAGTAAATATTCTTATTTACGTTAGTTGAGTTGCGTGGTTTTCGTTTTTTTGCGGGTTTAGGTTTATTACGCTTACGATTATTACGCTTCATGGATTATTGGCGTTTTCTGTCGGTAAAAGGCAAAGTTTTACGAGCGGTCGAGTTAGTGTACCGTTTTGTGTGCGCAAATCTACGACTCGTATGTAACCATCGGAGCCACGATGTAATTTTTCGATTCTTGCGGGGCGCCACTCGGTGGGGGAAGACAGTCATCGTGGATGAGAACACATTCTCCGATTTAAGGCTCCTCTTGAGTGTTCTTCCATCTATATCTTTTATGAAGGTCCTTTAAATAATCTTATTTCCATCTACGACTGAATTCATGATGGGGTATTTTCATTCGTTCCCACCGATTCATTAGAGATAAGGATTGCTCGTTTGGTTCGGGTATTGCCTAAGAAAATGCCCAGGGGCATGGGCGTAGCCAGGTAGGGGCAGGGGGGTGCTCGAGCCTAACTTTCAAATTTTCCTTATATATATATAAAATAGTACCCTGAAATGCCAGCTTAATAGGGTCGAAGCCCCTCCCCCCCCACCCCGTAAATTTCATTCTGGCTATGCCGATGCCCAGGGGTGAGGGCAGTGAAATCGGAGGGATCTTGCGAGAGCGCAGAGAGGGGCCGTGAGTTAAGAAGGGCTCCTCTTCGGGTTAATAATGTAGTAAATTCTTCAAAGTTAAATTTGTGTGTGCCAGCGACTTTTGTAAAATGTGTTTTGAAGCTTTTTACCGCTGATTCCCATAGACCACCCATATGTGGGGCACTTGGTGGGATAAATCGCCAATCAATGCCTGGGGGTGCGTATTTTTTTACGATTTCAGGCGAGACTTCCTCTATAAATTTTACTAATTGTTTTTCAGTGGCTCTTTTGGCTCCGACAAATGTTTTTCCATTGTCGCTTATTATTTTGGAAGAAAATCCTCGCCGTCCGACGAAGCGAGCAAATGCCGCGAGAAAAGCCGCAGTTGTCAGATCAGAACATAGCTCGAGGTGTACTGCGTTTGTCGTAAAGCATACAGCCACATAACCCTTCGTAAAGGTTGAAGTCCTTAACATGGAAGCCTTTATCTGGAAAGGCCCAGCAAAGGCAATACCAGTGGTAGTAAAGGGCAGAGCGAAAGTGCAGCGTTCAGGTGGAAGAGCTGCCATTATCTGCGTGCGCATCTTCTGCTTATGTATAGTGCAGACTTTACACATAAATAAGCATTTTTTGATCTGTGGCTTTAGTCGTGGAATAAAAAATTCTTGTGGGACCATTTGTTGCATGAGGCGATGTTCGGCATGTAGCATTAATAAATGGAGAAATCTGAGGTATAGTGTTGCAAAGGGGGATTTCTCTGGTATTATTATGGGGTGGCGTTCGTTATATGTGAGGCTGGAGTTCGCTAGCCGTCCATTAGCACGAGGCAGACCTTTCGTGTCTAAAAATGGATTGAGTTTAAGATTTGACTCTTTTTTTCTATTGGTTTTGATTCTTTTAGCATTAACATTTCGCGGCTGAAATAGCGCGTTTGAGTGTATGCAACAAGAGAAACCTTTGCTCTTTGTAGGTCGTGATGCGTTAACATGTTATTTGGGAAATTCGGTATTTTCTTCACTTTATTTTTGAGGCGTTCTACGAATTTGAACATATAGGCGACTACCCTTAGGGCTCCGGGGAACGAGAAAAATCGTTCTAGGATGTCAGTGTCATCCAATATTGTGTGAAAGGTCTCAACTTTTCGACACAAGTATTTGGGCTGTGCGATTGGAAACATATGTTTTCCATGAGTGGGGTGGTTTTTCTAACCAAGCTAAGACGATCTCTGAATCTGACCATAGATATAATTTTTGATTCTTCATGTTTAAATGCGTTTGCACAGTTGAGGCTAACTTTGCGAGTAGTAGCGCGCCACAGAGTTCAAGTTGTGGTAGATTTAGTGTTTTGAGAAGTGCCACCTTGGCCTTTGCTACTAATAAATGCCTTGAAATTGTGCTGTTAATTTGGGTGCTCACATATATAGTTGCGCAATATGCCTTTTCAGAAGCTTCGCAGAAGCCATGCAGTTCTACTTGGTATTCGGGTGAGTAATTTACCCATCTAGCGATTTGTATCTCTGCAATAGCGTGCAAGTTGTTAGCAAATTGGGACTATTTTACCTTTTCTTTTTAGTTTCACTTTTGTTTATTTTATTTATTAGTCGAACAAATTATAGCCGCACCAAATTTTCACAAGTTTTAAATTTTATTTTGCTGTTATTTAATCTTGGTTAGTTTTTTTATATTTCATTCTTTAAAAGCATCCGTATAAATACAAGTTTAAAGGCAGTGTCACACGATTGGGTATTTGCCAAAATTTGGTGCAAATCGTATCCCAATTGTGTGAACACCCAAAGTATTTTCTTTATCCCAATCACGAAAATTAATTTGTTGCAATTTTTCAATAGAACATCGCTGTAATGTACCAATCTTTTGACTACAAAAAAATTTTCCCATTTTTTTTACCAATAGCCCAATATAAAAATGTACAAATCTGTACAAAGGTACTAATCGAGTGACACTGCCTTATGCAATTTGAAAAAACAAAAATCAACAAATTTTCGTTAAAATTTCGAGGTTTTTAATTAGTTTCTGAGTATGCAGTTTTGTATCCCATTGACTTCTAGTGGAATAAAGTACAAGTTTCAAATGGCTACAAATTTCGATTGATTTTTTAGAATTTTTAATAAGTTCGAAATTTGTACGTAAGTTTGTAGAATTTTTTTTTTAATATGGCACAAATTTGGAAACTTGGATTTACACGGGTTTTATTAAAGAAAGAACTATATTTTATAAAAAAATAACAAAAGTTCAACAACAACAAAAATAGTACGTTAGAACTTGGCAAAAAGTGTTTCGGCTACAATTTTTTTAACACCGTATGTATGGCTGCCAAGCTGCCAATCAATCTGAATTGCAGCGGCACCATATATGGCAAAAGAACGATGCTGGTGGCGTATGCAGATGATATCGATATCGTAGGTCTGAAGCAAAGGGACGTAACCGCAGCATTTTCCAGTTTAGCAAAAGAAGCTAAAGAGGTTGCTCTAGCGGTGAACGAGGGCAAAACAAAGTACCTCCTGGCAACATATAAAGAGGCCACGCGTTTCGGGTCACACGTCACTGTTGGCAGATATAACTTTAAAGTAGTGAAGGACTTTGTCTACCTGGGATCCCGCATAAACACCACCAACAACGTCAGCCTGGAGATCTAGCGAATAATAAAACTTCCCAACAGGTGCTACTTTGGGCTCGGTGTGCAATTGAAAAGCAGAGCCCTCTCTCGACGAACGAAAATCACGCTCTACAAATCTCTTATCATGCCCGTCCTTTTATATGGCGCAGAAACTTGGACGATGTCGAACAAAGATGAGAAAGCTTTGGCGGCTTTCGAGAGGACCATTCCACGCAAGATCTACGGCCCTGTTTTCGTAGACGGCGGGTATCGGAGAAGAAGAAATGACGAACTGTATGACGTTTCTAACGACATGGACATAGTTAAGCGCATAAAAATGCAGCTATTGCGCTGGCTTGGACATGTTGTACGCTTGGTGACGCTCGGCTGTTATATATATATATATATATATATGAATGTTGTTGACTGTTGAGAGCTAAGAACTTTCTCGCTTTTGGGCAGTGGGTTTGCAGATGACCGAACGCCTGTAGGTTTATATCTGTATATATGGTTGAATATTGGAATACAGCTTAGCGGCTGATCAAATGTGTTAAGTTTGTATATATCTTAATTCGCGGTAAGGGTGCTGAGAGTCAAGAGCTTAACACTTACAACTCTTAATTATATATACATATATGTATGTACATGCTGGATGTTTTATTGTTAGTTGGGCATATAAACTGAAATGGAATATAATACCCTACATACATAAATTATTAAAGTGTATGTTTCTACCTTTTCTTACTTATTCGGAATTTTTAGTTTTGTTGTTGTTGTTGTAGCGGCTACAACAACCCCGCCCAGATCGGCTGATATCTCAGTCGTTGTTGTCGAGTTCCACTAACGGCAACCCCAAGAAGCGTGCAGCCTCTATGAGGTCGGTCCATAGGGACGACGCCGTTAGGGTTGTGGGGTTTTCCGGGCATGTGAAGAGATGTTTCGAGTCATGAGGGGTCTCTCCGCATGCCGGACATTCGTTAGGCGCATCCGCATTTAACCTACTCAGGTAGGAATTTAGTCTGCTGCAGTAGGGAAGTTGGGCTATTGTTTTCCTGGTCTCCCGAGGCAGATGGAGCTCCGTCGCGTCAATGTCCGGTGTTTGTGTGCCTAGAACGGCATTCACAGGTCTTGAGTCTACATAACTCGAGACTGCGTCCCTGTGAATGCCGTTCAGGGCCTGTCTGTGAGCTGACAGGTCCAGAGGCTGCTTAATGAACCTCTGGACTTCGTCCGTCAGTTCATATAGATGCCTCCTGACGTGCCTCGGCGAGGGCTCCTCTGCAAGCAGCTGTCTCTTTTTTGGTGGCCACATCTGTGGCTCCCAGCAAGAAACTGCTTGCAGAGCAACGTGTTGTGCTCGCTAATTGGGAGCATTTTCGCCTCATCGTGGAGGTGGTGTTCTGGTGACATCAGGAGGCATCCAGTCGCTGTCCTATGTGCTGTATTTTGTACCGTCTGTAGCTTCGTCCACTGCATCCTACTAGACCCCGGCGACCACACTGGTGCTGCGTAGTTTAAAACCGGCCGGCCTATTGCCTTGTATGTTGCCAGCCACGTTTCTTTGTCTTTGCCCCAAATACTGCCGGCTAGCGACTTGAGGACCTTGTTGCGGCTCTGTACTTTATTGACAATAGCGGTTGCGAGCGCAGAGAAGGAGAGCAGGCTGTCGAATGTTACTTCGAGGATTTGAGAATTATTCACCGTCGGAATTGGTGTGTCATCGACGTGAATTCCTAGCGGTAGCCTGACCTCCTACGTGCAGGTTGTGAACAGCGTTGCAGAGGATTTCGTAGGGGAGAGGGCTAGACACTTTGCAGTAAAGAAGCGAGAAATGTCAGAGAGATATCCGTTTACTTTCGAACACAGGTCATCAATTCCATTCCCAGTCGCCATGATCGAGCAATCGTCAGCGTAAGAGACAATCGAGACTCCCTCTGGTGGTTGAGGGAGCTTTGAAATGTAAAAGTTAAACAGTAGTGGGGAAAGGACACCACCCTGTGGAACCCCCTGTTTTATTTTCCTAAGTTTGCTCGATTTGTCTCTAAACATTACCGACGAGTGTCGACCACTCAGATAATTTGCCGACCACCGTTTGAGCCTCTGTGGGAGAGAGGAGGCCTCTATATCTTCTAGTAGCGTGGAATGGCAGACGGTGTCAAACGCCTTTGACAAGTCCAACGCTACTAGAATCGTTCTCTCACAGGGACGGTTACGGTTAAGGCCACGAGTTATCTGAGTGTTTATGGCGTTAAGTGCTGTTGTTGTACTGTGCACTTTACGGAAACCATGCTGATGCTTCGCTGGGGTCAGGTGGTTTGTGAAGTACGGGAGTAGCAAGGCCTCGAGTGTCTTCGCTACCGGGGAAAGGAGTGTAATCGGACGATACGAATCTCCTTTGTTTGCGGGTTTCCCCGGTTTGAGCAGTGGGACCACTCTCCCCACCTTCCAGATGTCTGGGATGATGAGAGTGGCCATTGACAAGTTGAGGACCTCCGTTAGGTACGCTACCCCCGCAGGACCCAAATTTTTCAGCATCAGCATGCATATTCCGTCGGGACCCATGGCTTTGGAGGCTTTCGCCTTCCCGATGGCCACCTGAACTTCACCGCAAGTGAAAGCAAGGGGGGCACAAGTTGTTGGCAGTTTGTGCAGCCTTCTGGTCACTCGACGCTTGGCTTTGTCCACCGGAGGATGCAGTATGAACTGCCGGCTAAAATAGCTCGCGCATCGCTCCGGGTCCGACGAGGCATGGTCGCCGAAGGAAATTTCGACTCTGTCGTCGTGCTTCGTCGGATTAGACAATGACCTCACGGTTGACCAAAGCTTGCTCACACCAGAGGTGAAATTACAAGTCTTCAGGTGCTCCTCCCACTTCTTCCGCTTATGTACGTTTACAAGTTGCCGAATCTCCGCGTTGAGATCCCTGATACGGGGATCTCCGGGATCGGCCTGACGAAGGCTATCACGCTCATCGGCTAGAACAGCCGCTTCGGCAGGGAAGTTTGGACGTGGGTCCGATATACATCCTGCCGGTATGAAGCGAGCTGCAGCAGCAGTGATAGCCCTGCGGAACTTACGTTCACCGAGATGGACGTCGGTTGGTGTGGGGAGCGATGTGAAGGTGTTTTCAGTAAACTCCGCGTAACCTTTCCAGTCAGCTTTAGAAAAGTTGACATAGGTCCGGTGTTTGGCGGAGGCAAAGTCGGTTGGTTTATCAATCGAGATGACTATGGGTAGATGGTCTGATGCTAGAGTCAGCATAGGTCGCCACGTTATGCTGTTTATCAGACCAGCGCTGACTATTGTGATGTCTGGCGAGCTACTGCAGTTACCCATAATCCTGGTGGGTGCGTCGTCGTTCATTGTGCAGAATGTCGAATCGTCTATCTGCTCAGCCAAGTCAGTTCCCCGACGATCGTTTGACAGGCTTGAGTGCAAAAGGTCGTGGTGCGCATTAAAGTCGCCTACTACCATACGGTTTTCACCTATGAGGAGCGCACCTATGTCGGGGTGATATCCTATCGAGCAGCAGGTGACAGGGGGTATATAAACGTTTAATATTTCGAGCTCAACATCGCTTGATCGGATAGCAATGCCCTGACATTCTAGGGTGGTATCCCTGTGGTCGATGTCTGCTTCGATAAGACGATACTGCACGGTGTGGTGCGTGATGAAGGCTAAGCCTCCACCATTATCCCGCTCGCGATCACGACGGTGCACGTTGTACCCGGCACAATTCAACAGTGTTGAATTGCTGTGCAACTTCGTCTCTTGGACCGCAGCTATCAATATGCCATGCCTTCCCATGAAGACGGTTATCTCCTCGATCTTGCTCTGAAGCCCGTTACAGTTAAATTTAAGGAGCTTCATGTGGTTCGGGAGACGTGTGGTGATGCGGGGTGTGAGGGATGTGTGTGGTCGTGCCGCAGTTGGCTGTGTGCGCTGTTGAGGTGGTTGCCGCCCTGTGATGGTGCCCGGAGGCGTCGCAGTTGAGGTCTGCGACCGAGCAACGCAACACGGGCGAAGTTCCTCGTCCAATCTCGCGTGGTGAGCAGACCTGAGCATGCCCTAAAGTGGCACCAGCCAAGGCAGGTGTTGCACTTGACTGATGTCACATTACGGAATATCCTGGTCTTACATACCGTGCAGATTGTAGGAGGAACCAGGAGTTGTTGGCGGTGGCGTGTGGGTGGAGGTGTGGTTGTGTGTGTTCTGTGGTCTCTAGCCGTTGTGGTGTGGTCTATTGTGTTATGTTGTTGTGCTGTGGTGTTTGTGTGGGACTGCTCAGGTGGACTGGGGTTAGCCGTGGAGGCTGCTCTGTTAGAGCAACAGGGGGCCACAAAAGACGTGGTCCACTGCCGATGTGTCC
This sequence comes from Rhagoletis zephyria, assembly GCF_001687245.7. NCBI lineage: Eukaryota > Metazoa > Arthropoda > Insecta > Diptera > Tephritidae > Rhagoletis > Rhagoletis zephyria. The sequence continues at coordinate 333,444 of NW_016157193.1, forward strand.
GTAGTCCTGAGCAGACTCTGAGGTGACTCCACCCCTCGCAAGCATTGCACTTGACAGAGGTGAAGTTGTGGTGTAGTCGTCTCTGGCATACACAGCAGGTGTTGTTTTCTGGCCCTGGGTTTGACTCGATGCCAGCCCTGAGTAGGAGAAAACGTAGCGAATGTAGCCCTATGGACGAACAACTTCTGAGATACTTCGCCTAAACGAGGTTAGATCGCCGAAACAACAGCCCTTGGTCGGGTAAAACCCGAGCCATTCCGGTACGTAGAATCGGCTGTCGTGGGAACGTTTTTTTTAGTTTTGTCTAGCAGTCTTGTATTTTGTGTTTGACAGAACCAACCATATTTCGATCATTTTGTTGTTATTGTGCAGAAACTATACGTTGATTTTACATATATATATATATATTTTTTTTTTTTCATACCGTCCTTTTTATAAGTTTTGGATGCTGGCGTGAGGGGTATACGCGCTTATTGTTACATATATTTTAAAGGTATGCGTGCATATGTTTATTGGCGAATTGGGTATTGGAAATGCTCCAAAATGCACTGAGCTGCTGACCTCCTGGTTGTATGTATGATATTATGTTAATAAATGATATTGGATGCAGATGAGAAAGCGCGGGATAGATAAATATATAATATACTAGCAATTACCCGGCGTGCTTCGCTGCGCCTTAAATGTATTTTCGTGTCTTAACTCTCCCCCTAAGCTCTTATGACCTCATTTACAAAATATTTGTAAAGAACTTTATGAAGTTAGATTTAAAAAAAATCGATCTATGAAGCATTGTTTATTTTTTTTTGAGTTAATATATTTCCGAAGGTAATTAGAAAATATATAAAGAACCGACTTTCTCTTGGAAATTTAATTTATAATCTTATAGCTGGAGTCTACTATCGCACCCTTTCCTCAAACGTGTATTGATTCAATATTCAAATAACGTATATTTATATAATTTGAAAAAAATCTCCCTACTATACAAATATGTACAGCAATATTAA
>NW_016157193.1:342275-351811 GCF_001687245.7 Rhagoletis zephyria
AATCCTCGTCAATGAGCGAAACAGAAATCGTTTTGTTTGCACTCTTTTTTCTTTGCAAAGTTGGTGCCTTTGGACGAATCATTCGTGAAATGTTTCGTTTGTTTTGAACTCTGTGTATGGACATACATGGATACATATGTACATACATATGATTAGTTTGTTGTGTCAACCACATACTGCATATGACTTCGAAGCGATGCTTTGCCTTTCGGTTATAAATGTGTACACACATACATATGTATGTATTTAGCATGTTCAATCAGTGATAGCTGTTTAGCTCAAATACGTTTATGTGTGTATGTATGTGGTATAGCGCAGTCACGTCGCTCATACACATCTCTTTTGCCTTTGTGAGCTCGTGTTTGATCGGCACTGATGTACAGATTTTTCGCGTAGCTATGCGCTGTATTTGGCAACCAAATAGGCTTATGCTTGTACGGCTTTGTAATTTTTTGTAATTACACCCAAAAAAAGGGTGCTTATCTTCCAAGAATAAAAAATATAAGTACTCTCTCTGCGTCTTTTTACAAATGCTTCGTTTTAAAAAAAAAAAATATTAAAATCGGTTTAGTACTTTGAGAAATAAGTCGTTACAAACGTACTCCATATAATCAATTTTATATAATAGTATAGATAGGTAGGCAACTATGTATCCGCGCAACGAATAAAGGGAGATATGCAAATGAGCAGGCCAGTAAGTTATGTATGCATATATGTACAATATTTTTAAACGGTTTGGTATATACTTAAATTGCTTGTCAATATTACCGTTGGGGGCATAGACCTAAGTAGATCGCAAGGGCATGTAAATATGTATGTTTGTTTAGTTTTTTTTGTGTATAAGTTGATGCACTTTAATCGTGTTCTTCTTTCTAATTATTTTCCTGCCTAATTCTTTTTATAGTCTCGCAGTTGGTATCTTTTTATAATCTTTTTTGCCGCTTATTGTTTGTATGCAATCCTGCTACTGCTTGCTTTGAAGCAGAAGGGGTATTGCCGAAATTAACTGCAAGTAAATGCTTGAATTTGTTGCTAATTGGTTTGATTTTTGTGTTCGATTACATTATTATTAGCAGTTATTCTTTATTTTACCGATTTATTCCCAACTGGACTTAATGCATACGTACATTTATATATTTATGTGGCAATTAATGTGGCAATTTAGAACGCCTTTTGCTATTGCTATAAGGGTATTCTGGGTATTGCAATAAGAATNGGGGGGGGGGGGGGGGGGCGGGGGGGGGGGGGGGGGGGGGGGGGGGGGGGGGGGGGGGGGGGGGGGGGGGGGGGGGGGGGGGGGGGGGGGGGGGGGGGGTCATATGATATTCGGGAAGTCGCTATTTATCTTGCTACGTCCTTGACGGTTGCCTAGGTTTCCCGCGGTGAATGCCTTAAAGCCTTCCTTGGGGTTTGGTTAGTCCCACTCTTCTTGATGAGAAGGATCGTGTTGTTAGCTTTTTGTGTTGTTGCTGTTTAATATGCGTCCGAAACCTATATTTGTGTATTTGTTTTTATTTTATAAAGTTATTTTTTACGCGCCGCGCCAGGTTAAATTTTAACTTATTGTACACTTCTGTTTCTGCGTTAACTTTGCTTGTGTTATTGTTTTTGTTTTTCTTTTTTTTTGTGTGCGGAAGTTCACTTTTATTCACTGTTTATTTTTTCACTTAAATGCCTATAGGTGCCTTTCTTTTAGGTAAAAAGGACCATAGTTATTTGCCTATGGATTTTCCGGGCTCTTACCACTTGTTAACTTCTTTTTTTTCTTTTAAAACACACAAACTTTGGGTTCACTTCAAGTTAATGATAATGTGTGTGTGTGTGTGTGTGTGTGTGTGTGTGTGTGTGTTTCAACGGAGGGGGGAATCTTCCAAAGATGTTATGCACGATTCGTCATCCTGCCCGCTAAGGGTACACCTCATTCGGGATCACGCTCAAACTATGTTATCACATAATTCCGGACTTGCGAGACAGCGCGCCTACGTACTAAACCCTTAACTCCGACGTCTGAAGCCTTGTGTTTCGCCTTGCGGGACCGCCGTTAGGTATTACGTCGCAAGGCGTAGCTTTGTCAATTGGCTCTTCGCACACGCCTTTCTGGCCTATCTTTCATTCAGCCTTCTATTATCGCTACTGCGCAGCCACTCTTTCCTTCTAAGTTCCTGAAGAGCTATAGCGGACCACGCTTTGACTCTACTCCACACCATTCTAGATTGCATCATGTGGTGCACCTTGTTTTCTGGCGCCACTCGATCGTAGGTGTGTGTGTGTGTGTAACTCCCTCACCTATAGCTTGAAATTGGCTTTACGGTACTGCCGTTAGGCATTTCGTCCCAAAGCTCAGCTTGCCGATTGGCCCTTCTTCACATCATTGGGCTTGTTCTTCGGTCATGCTCTTTTCGCCTTTCTTTCGCTCTTAGCTCCTGGAGGACTATTGCGGACCACGCCTTAATTCTAGTCCACACCGCTTTTGAGTTTATCATGTGCCCTACGATATTGCCAGGCGTCATGCTCTGCTTTATTAGCTGCTCTATGTCTGTTCGATCTGCCTCGTATTTTCGGCAGAGGAAGAATACGTGTAGTACGTTTTCGTCACCGTTACCGCAGAATGAGCAATCTGTCCCGTCATCATGCCCACATTTGAACAGGTATTCTCGAAAGCAGCCGTGCCCTGTCAGAAACTGTGTCATGTAGAAGTCGGTCTCTCCGTGTTTCCTCTCCACCCACNCCCGTCAGCAACTGTGTCACGTAGAAGTCGGTCTCTCCGTGTTTCCTCTCCACCCACGCTTTTATGTTATTGATCAGCCTGTGCGTCCACCTCCCTTTTGTCGTCACATCCCAGTGTCTTTGCCATTCATTTAGACTTGCCTCCCTCTGTTGTTTCCGCTCTTCGTTTGTCAGGCCCCTGCCTAAGTTTCGGGACTTATCAAATACTCTTTTTAGCTCCATGGCCATTATTTCTGGGGGCATGATGACCGCTAAGGCTCCGACCGCCTCGTGTGACACAGTACGACGGAAGGCGCTAGTCACNTCTTTTTAGCTCCATGGCCATTATTTCTGGGGGCATGATGCCCGCTAAGACTCCGACCGCCTCGTGTGACACAGTACGGAAGGCGCTAGTCACCCTGATGCTATTTAGTCGGTACACCGACTTTGCCGCCTTCGCGTAAGTCTTGCGCTGCAACGCGGGGCCACAGATTGGTGCTGCANTCTTTTTAGCTCCATGGCCATTATTTCTGGGGGCATGATGCCCGCTAAGACTCCGACCGCCTCGTGTGACACAGTACGGAAGGCGCTAGTCACCCTGATGCTATTTAGTCGGTACACCGACTTTGCCGCCTTCGCGTAAGTCTTGCGCTGCAACGCGGGTCCCCAGATGGGTGCTGCATACATTAGTATGGACTGGCTCACTTTTGCTAGAAGCGCTCGTCTGTGTTGGCTCGGTCCGCCGATGTTAGCCATTAGTCTTGTTAGAGCCGTGGTTACTCTTGCTGCTTTCTCGNGCGCTAGTCACCCTGATGCTATTTAGTCGGTACACCGACTTTGCCGCCTTCGCGTAAGTCTTGCGCTGCAACGCGGGTCCCCAGATGGGTGCTGCATACATTAGTATGGACTGGCTCACTTTTGCTAGAAGCGCTCGTCTGTTTTGGCTCGGTCCGCCGATGTTAGCCATTAGTCTTGTTAGAGCCGTGGTCACTCTTGCCGCTTTTTCACAAGCTTTATCAATGTGCACCTTGTAGCTTAATCTCGAGTCTATCATGACACCCAGGTATTTCAGCGACTGCTGTGTTTTGATGCTATGTCCATCGATGTTGAGCGTAGCGTCCTCCATCTTTTTCCGAATTCTGATTCCCACCGCTTCGGTTTTTTGCCCTGCGAGTTGGAGATTCGTTGCAGCGAGCCAGTTCTTTATTTGTTGCGCCGTGCTGTTGCAGATGTTCTCAACTTGGTAGAGGTCTTTGGCCACTACTGTTATTGCTATATCATCGGCGTATCCAATAATTTGTACCTCCCTTGGCAGCGGAATACGCAGAATTCCATCATGAGGACAATCCAAAATAGTGGCCCAAGTACGGAGCCTTGTGGTACTCCACCCGTCACCACGTACTTCCTGGGGCCTTCGTCGGTATAATACAGCAGAAGCCTGTCAGATAGGTAGTTGGATACCATCCTTAGCAAGTAGGGCGGCGTGTTCTTTCTTTCCAGAGCACTTAGTATGAGAGGCCAGTAGGCCGAATTGAAGGCGTTTTTTACGTCGAATGTCACCACCGCGCAGTATTCCTTCGTGCCATATAGCCATCTTGTTCCTTCTATTGCCTTGCCTGCGACATCGGTGAGCTTTTTAATTGCATCAATGGTAGACCTCTGTCTTCGAAAGCCATACTGATTATCGGCGAGACACGGCAGTTCCTCCTCTAGGTGCTGCTCCAACCGTACACAAATTAATCGTTCCAGTATCTTACCAAGCATATCCAGCTTACAGAGAGGTCGGTATGCGCTTGGTTCTCCTGCCGGCTTGTTTGGTTTCTGCAGTAGGACCAGCCGCTGTTTCTTCCAGATTTTTGGGAAGACACCTTCTCGCAGACACCACGTAAAGAGTTCAGTAAACGGACCTGTGTTGTGCTTGATGGCAACCTTCAGAGCCTTGTTTGGTATGCCGTCTAGGCCTGGCGCTTTGGCATTACCAAATCTTTCTGCTGCTTGGACTACCTCCTCGTCCGTAACCGTTGGTGCTTCCATTCCCTCCGGTTTCTCTACTTGCGGTCGCCGACCTCCTGGCGTTTGCACAGGGAAGAGAGTTTGCACGACGTCTTTTAGGAGGGTGGGACAGGTTGGTGCCTGGCCTTTACCACCTTTTATTTTCTTCACCTTGTAGGCATCACCCCATGGGTTCTCGTCCACCTTTTCGCAGAGCTCCTTAAAGCAGCTGTGTTTTCTCCTGCAATAACAGCGTCGCAGGCTTTACTGATGTGCCTTACCAGTGTTTCAGCCTGGAGCTCAGTGCTATCCTCAGTGGCCATTTCCTCGCCAGCACGAGTCTGAAGAGCTCTTCATCCAGAGTCTACCTTCCAGCCTCTCGTTTGCACCTTCCTGGTGATCGCCCTTTGTCGGCTCTGTGCACAATTCCCTAGCTCCATCATGATTGCCAGATGGTCACTGTTCGTATAGAGGTCCGACACCTTCCAGTGCGCTGAGCGCACCAAGTAACTACTAGCGAAAGTAATGTCAATCGCCGAGCCTCGACCATTCTTCTCAAAGGTACTTTTGTTCCCCGAGTTCAGAAGCACCGCATCAAGTACCGAAAACGCCTTTAGTAGTGCATCTCCCCGCCTGTTTGTGTGGATGCTACCACATTCCACTGCCCATGCATTGAAGTCCCCTGCTATAACGTTCAGTGTGGTGGTCCGGACTTCTTGAACCAAACTGTCTAGGATTTTCTCGTATTCATTGTGTGGGATACTTGGTGGTATGTAGCAGCTATAAAAGTTAAACCCGTCTACCTTCGCTCGTGCGTAGTAGCTTTTACCAAACAACGGCTTTTCTTGGAAAGCTTTCCCTCCGCATGTCCATATTGCAGCTTTGCCTGTGAGGTCCGATATCCCCGTTCCACTGTCAGTATTTTTATACTGCTCGCTGATTATTGCTATGTCCACCTTCTCCTCGTACACCGTTTGCAAGAGCAGCTCTTGCGCTGCTTCGAAGTGGTTGAGATTCAACTGCACGACTCTTATTTTCTGGATTTCTTGCACGCCTCCTGGTGTAGCGGACACCTCCAACTACCTATCTGATGCTCGGTGTTCTTTCTTCCCTGGTTTTTGCATGATCTGCAGTGTGGCTTTTTTCGCAGGCTTTCGCAAAGTGTCAATTTTCCCCACATTTTAGGCCGCATTGACTTCTGCAGTCTCTCGCTATATGGCCGTATTCCAGGCACCTGAAGCATTTTTTGGGGTTCGGTTTCTCCTTTACTCTGCACACAACCCATCCTACCTTTATTTTCTGCACGTCAAGAAGTAATCTTGCCTCCTGTGCTGGGAGATTTACAACCGCGGTTTGTGTGCCCGCATACGCCGCCCTGATGCTTTTTATCCCATTTTCGTTAAGGTGGTTTAGCTCCTTTATCTGGTTGCGGATGGCCTCGGCAACATTCTCCTTGGTGGTAATCTCGTCCAGGTCACGGATTTCACGGAAGCCTATTTATTTCGCTCTTGAATTCGCCCGTGTCCTTCATTTGCGTGTCCTTAAGCTGCAGCAATATTTCACCCTTGACCGTCTTTCTGATGCGTGATACGCTCTCGCCGAATTTCTGCAGCGCCTCTTCCTTTTTAACGGCCCTTAGTATATCGCTGTAGGTCATATCTCCCGTCCGAGCTAAAATTATGGCATCTGGCCGTGGTGGTGGTTTGTATGCCATCTTCTTTTTGCTATGTGACCTGCGTTGGACCTCTATCCATTCTCCTTCTTTCTCCACCTCCTTCTCCTAAATCTTGCCGGAATTTTCCTTTGACGCCACCTTACTCTGTTTGGTTGCAGGGTTGGTGGTCACCTCCTCGTGCGTGGTTTAATTTTCTTGGGTGGCGTCCTACGCTTTAGTTGGCTTTCATATCGGGGCCTTTTCGGGGTTTCAGCAGTCACCAGTACGTTGAGAATATTCCGTCTGCTTGCCTTTATTCTAGAGTACTCCTCCAGGGCACTCGCATGCAGCTTTGTTAGTGAGCTGAGTATCTCTCGCATGCTATTGTTTATTGAGCGTTGTGGCCGGCACATTGCCTCCGTCAGCCTCTTAATAGCATNTCGCTCTTGAATTCGCCCGTGTCCTTCATTTGCGTGTCCTTAAGCTGCAGCAATATTTCACCCTTGACCGTCTTTCTGATGCGTGATACGCTCTCGCCGAATTTCTGCAGCGCCTCTTCCTTTTTAACGGCCCTTAGTATATCGCTGTAGGTCATATCTCCCGTCCGAGCTAAAATTATGGCATCTGGCCGTGGTGGTGGTTTGTATGCCATCTTCTTTTTGCTATGTGACCTGCGTTGGACCTCTATCCATTCTCCTTCTTTCTCCACCTCCTTCTCCTAAATCTTGCCGGAATTTTCCTTTGACGCCACCTTACTCTGTTTGGTTGCAGGGTTGGTGGTCACCTCCTCGTGCGTGGTTTAATTTTCTTGGGTGGCGTCCTACGCTTTAGTTGGCTTTCATATCGGGGCCTTTTCGGGGTTTCAGCAGTCACCAGTACGTTGAGAATATTCCGTCTGCTTGCCTTTATTCTAGAGTACTCCTCCAGGGCACTCGCATGCAGCTTTGTTAGTGAGCTGAGTATCTCTCGCATGCTATTGTTTATTGAGCGTTGTGGCCGGCACATTGCCTCCGTCAGCCTCTTAATAGCATCTCCGACATGTAGTCTCCGTTCTGTTTGGCTCCCTTCATTTGAGGCTCGCTGTCTTGTAGTGTTGGTGGCAACGCATCTCGTTTGAACCGGCTTCTCCACGCTAAACGCCTTTACAGGCGACGGAACTAGTCTTGACGCACGCTTGAACGGACCAGTTTATGCAGTCGGTGTTCCCTGGGACGGGTCTGCCCAAAGCACTTTGCAGCCCCTGCCGTCCAGGTTTTTCGTGCCGCTGCTGACTTCACTTACATTGTTGTTTTTTTTTCTCATTTTGGAATCCATTCTTTTGTTTTATCCAGCGCATCGTGTGCAGGGGGCCCCAGTCCCTTGAGGCCTGCCCTTCACTTTACCGGTCCCGGAAAACACGGAGAGACCGGCGCTCGCCCGGGGAAACGCAGTGTGCGTCCAGTGCACACTCTCTGACCAGGGACCGAAGTGGCTGGTTACTGATACGCACCGCGGCTGACGCGTCGGCAGAGCAAGCTCACATCACCCTCTCTACCCCGCTAACAGAGAAATCGCTGTAGGGATGTCGAGGGACTCTCAGTGCGCTGCAGCGCGTACCGGTCTGGATTGTTGTATCAGCCGCACCTAACGTGGTGAACAAACGCTGACCAGGAAGCCGTCCAATATGGAAGCCGTCGCGCCTGGGCTTTTTGTAACTCATCATATGTATGATGAGGGGGACACATATTTCAAAGAGGCGGTGTCCACTCGCCACTATCACAGGAATTTCATCAGACTTGCGGGCTTTTATACTGCGTCCTCTATTCCTGCTGCTCATCGTCGGGGATTGCCTCTTCGTTTAACCTTATTTCGCAACTAACCTGCTACTACAGGCCGTCCGGATATCTCTGACCTGCCGACCACCCCGGTAGCTTAGAGCCCAGCTATGGTGACCGTTCCCACTGGGAATCAAATTCCCCCCAGGAAAGTTAAATGTGGAGATGTTATGTTTACAATGTTGCGGAAGCGTGTGTGAATGGGCCTCCGCACACTAGCCTGCTCAGTCGAACTGAGCAGTCCATCACTCGAACGCACACTGAACTGGGCAGTCGGCCAAAAACAGGTTTCAGTTTTGAATACATGAACTACGCATGATTCGGTTAGTGCATGTGGCAGATGCACACAAAACGAAATAGAAAACACATTGTCTATGTGTGCGTGTCAGTCCAACGTCAATCCGCAAGTCTTCGCGGACTGAAATGAACAAGGTAAACTCGAACTCTCTTCCCGCTCTTATCCACACAAAACCGGTTTTAGGCGGACTGAGCAGTCTAGTGTGCGGAGGCTCAATGTGTAGTAAATGTGGGCAACATCTGCCGGCGTCGATCGGTGGTGCAGCGCACGAGCGGAAGTCCGGTGTAACCTTCGCAGAAGGGCTCATTTGGCCAAAAGCTTATAAAGGCAAAAACGAGAAGGCGAAGACAAAAAGAGAATACAAAAATTTCCCGCAGTGAATTTTCAGATTTTTAAAACGGTATAGAAATTTAATTTCTTAAATTTAAATAAAGCATGAATATCCCTTGGAATAAACGAGGATATATAAAAAATATATAGCGGTAAAACTGGCACATACATAAATATATAAAAGAATGCCCTCAGGCGACGCCTCAAGTCATTGTGTGTCACAAATTTAAGTTATAGATGGAAATTTTTTGTTCATCTCCCCACCCCCCAAAGCCAAATATTAGCTACGCCACTGGGTAGAAGTGATAGCTCGGAAATCACCACATTTCCTCATCAGACTTCTTTCAGTAAGATTCGAACCGACGATCCCACTGACAGCCAGTTGCCTACTCACTGTGCTAAGTTCGCCTTGTTAATTCTTGTTGCTTATTTCCACTATTTCACTTGCTAAGCCAACTACAATCAAGCGCAGCTATTCCGGTGCAATTCACTTGATCGTGTGGTTGTTGGTTTTTGTTAATATTTTCTATTATTAGAATGTTTTAACTTTTAGGTGTGCTCATCCTTAAGTTATTTGTTTTTTGTTATCTTATGGCCTTATAACAATTACATATATTCAACAATTTTTATTGAGCTCGAGACCGTTTTTAAAACTTATTGTGGAAAAGCAACAATAATTTGAAAGAATGGTAGAAGTGATAGCTATTTCGGAAATCACCACAGTTCCTCATCAGACTTCTTT